>NC_091560.1:465885-468385 GCF_042767895.1 Penaeus vannamei | reverse complement strand
CCCCCTCGACGACTTCGTGTGCAAGCAGAATAAAAAGCGCGTTTGATCAATTCGTCTTTGGGTGTGTGTTTGAAGACGAGGCCCCGCCCCCTCGCCCTCATGGGTGGTCGTCGAAGCCCCGCCCTTTGGATCGGGGGCGAAGGGGAGCCGGGGGGGAGGGGGAGGAGAAGGGGGAGGTGAGGGTGACACGCACGGCCCTGCCCACTGTTGGCCACTCCCCTCGCCCTCCTCTCTCCCTCCGGCTCCCTCGCCTCCTAATTGAGGACGAAGGGGAGGGGAGAGAGACAGAGAACGCGGCGTGAGGGGAACGGGGAGGGGAAAGGGAAGGGGGACGGGAGGGACAGTCATCATAACCGCTACGTCACGAATGAGGGAGGAGGAGAGGGAGGGGGGGGGCGAGGGTAGGGAGGAAGGGGTGAAAGGGCGGTGCAGTGAAATGAATCGTCGAAAATTGGGGGAGAACTGAGGAGGGGAAAGGAGGGAGGGGCGGTCAAGGGGAAGAGAACGGGGGAGGGGGAGTTAAGGAGTATTTGAAATTCCTGCCCTCCTTTCCCTTCACCCTCCCCTTACCCCCCTCCTTTGCCTTCCCCTTCTCCTTACCCCTTACCCCTACCCTCCCCTCCCCTTCTTCCCCCTTCCCCTTCCCCTTCCCCTTACCCCTTCCCCCTCCCCCTCCCCCCCTTTTTCGACGTAGGTGAGCGTGCGCGGCGGCAATCACGGCGCCGGCCACCTGCCTGCATTATTAACACCTGCCCGGGCCGCCGACGCCAGCGACCCGCGGCCGCCGTCCCGGGTCGCCGCGCCCTCCTCTTGGCCGACGCGGCTTCAGGGGTTTTTATTTTTGTTGTTTGTTTGTCTGTCGGTTTATGGGGCGGTTTGTTTGTTTGTTTGTTTGTTTGATTATTTATTTGTCCGTCTGTATGTTTATTCATTTATTCATTCGGTTATCTGTTGGTCTGTTTATGTATCTGTCTGTTCTGTTTATTTCTTATCGCTATATTTTATTGATGTGTTAGTTTATATTGCTGTTTATTTGTGTATTTGTTTATGTTGTTGTTTATTTATTGATTTGCTCACCCATTCATTTGTTCATTTGCTTATTGGTCTGTTTATATATCTGTCTACTGGATTCTGTATTTTTGTTTAATTCACGATCTCTGCATTATTATTCCGAAAATATCGATCAGTATTTAAGCCTTTATTTATTTATAACTAATTGGGTTTCGCTGATGCTTGAGTGCTCAGGAGTATTTTGAAAAATACGGATAACTTATTATATATTAAATGACTTCCAGTGAATTTTTGGGAGCGTAGTTAAGGGTAATTTAATTGTTTATTTATTCATCTCGAGAATCTCGACGGGAGGCTGTATTATTGTGATTAATTACCGTAATTTGATTGGAAGTTTTATTTGGTCTGAGAATGGCACTTGGATTTTATTAACATTTTTATGTTTATTGGTTTGTTTGTTTTACTATATTTGATTATATTTATATTTTTTATTGTTGATTTAATTGTTTATTTGTTTACTTATTTTTTGCAAAGAATTTCGTGTTCTGGGGTGATAGCTGATAGAGCGATATGAGAAAAAACGTTGGTAAAGGAAAATAGAAAATCCTTAAGGTGCTGACAAATTAGAGGGTGAAATTATGGTGAGATATGAAAGGAGTGGAATAGTATATGACTTCTAAATGTAAACGAGCAACTTTTATTTGGTAAAAAGGATTCTCCTATCCCACCCACCTCGCCCCTCTCTCCTTTTCCCTCTCTTCTCGCGTCTCCTATTCTCTCTCCTCCACTCCCATCTCCTCCCCTCCTCTCCCCTCCTCCCCACCCATCTCCTTGCTCGTCCTCTCCTCTCCTCCCCTTCATGAACAGGACTTTATGCCGTTTAGGACTTAAGTGTCCGGGAAAGGGTCCGGGGAAGCTGTTGCAGGGCGGCGCTGGCACCCCTCGCGGCGCGGAGGCAGGCGGCCGAGAGAGGGCCAGCGGGGGCCAGGGACCGAATTCGCGGCCATGGCACAGGTGTGAGTTGTGGCCTGAAGCGATGATGATGATGATGGCGGCGGCAGCGGCTTGTCAGAGGAGCGAGGGCGAGGGGGGGGGGGGAGGCCTGACTGACGTTGGCGCTGGCCCGCTGACAGGCTGGGACGGCCAATCAGGAGGACAGAAGGACCCGGCCGTCAGCTACATGGAGGGGAAGGGTGGGTGGGGGAGGGGCGAGGATCTACGAGGGGACAGACGGGCGGGATAAGGAGGAGGTTTGGGCGTGTGGGTGCGGCGATTTGGCGAAGGGGAGGGGGGGGAGAGAGAGAGAGAGAGAGAGAGAGAGAGAGAGAGAGAGAGAGAGAGAGAGAGAGAGAGAGAGAGAGAGAGAGATAGCAATAGCAATGCAGATGAACCAGGAGAGGAGGAGAGCGGGCTTGCCAAGAGCCGCCCTCCGCCGCCGCCGACGAAGAGCGCGAGTGCCACTTCGCCGAGGAAGGGAGCGGCGAGTGAG
>NC_091560.1:450885-460885 GCF_042767895.1 Penaeus vannamei | reverse complement strand
GGATGGGTGAGAGAGATGGAGAGCAAGGGAGAGTGGGAGGGAAGGGATGGAATGGGGATGGGAGAGAGAGAGAGAGAAGAGGAAGGAGAGAGAGAGAGGAGAGAGAGAGAGAGGGAGGGAAGAAAGGAAGAAGGGAGGGAGAAGGAGAGAAGAGGGAGAAGGAAGAAGAGAAAGGGAGACATCAAGTGGAAGAAACGAAGAAAGAAAATGAAACAGAGAGAGAAAGAGAAGATAGAGGACAGAAGAAAGAAGAGATAGGGAAGGGGGGGGGGAGAAAGGATCTTCCACAGGGCATCGTTTATGCTAAGGGATTGGGGCATTAAGCACTTCGAGGATGCGTTGGCGGCCCCGCGTTGGGAGCGAGGGGGACTCCCCGGGGGCAGCGCGGGGGAATGAGGGGGGGGGGGAGTGTCTGTTGGTTCGTTATTTCTCCGTTTTTTTTATATGGTTGCCTTTTTCTTCTTCTTCTTCTTCTTCTCTGTTTTTTGTGTCTTCTCGTGTTTTCTGTCTCTCTTTATCTTTCGGTCCGTTTCTCTTTCTTCTTTATTCAATTTATTCGTGGCGTCTGTCTTATCCTCCTCCTCTTTCCCCTTTCTCTAACCTCCTCTCATCCCCTTCTCCCTCCCCATCCTCCCTGTAGCATCCTATCGCCATCCCCGTCGCAGTCCCCCTCCTTATCCCCCTCCCCTACCACTTCCCCTTCCTTTTCCCCCTCCCCTTCCCCTTCCTCATGTGGCCTAACATTCTCTTCCCCTCCCCTACCACTTCCCCTTCCTTCCTCTTCTCCTTCCCCTTCCTTCCTCTTCCCCTTCCCTTCCCCATGTGGCCTAACATTCTCTTCCCCCTCCCCCACCACTTCCCTCCCCACCCACCCCGTTTTCCTTCCCCCTCCCCACCACTTCCCTCCTCCTCTTCCCCCCCCATCCCCCCCCCTTCCCTCCTCCTCTTCCCCATCCCCTCCCCCCGTTTTCCTCCCCCCCCTCCTCCCATTATCCTCTCCCCCCTCGTCCCCCCCGCCCCCCGCAACACCTCCCCCGGATTGATGGCGTTGCTTGTCGAGGCCGCGGCGGGGAGTCCGTCCTTGCGCGTCGTCTTCGTGTGTCTTTGCGGTCGTTTGTGGCGTCCCTCGTGTGTTTTACGGGTGTAAGGGAGTGTAGGCCTATCTCCGACCCCCAGACCCCCCGCCCCTCGTCCTCCTTCTCCCCCTTCTCCCTCCTCCTTCTTCCCCTTCTCCCCCTTCTCCCCCCTCCCCGTCCCTCGCAGCCACTTTGCTCTCTATCCCCGTTCTCAGTGGAGTGGGTGGGGGGTGGGGGTGGGGGGGAGAATCCTATTTTGATGTTGTGTTCGTTTTTGTTTTTTTTAATATTTCTCTCTATCTCTTCTCTTTCTTTTCTTATCTTGTTACCTGAGGGTTGGGGTTGGGGGGTGGGGGTGGGGGTGGGGGGGGAGTTGGAGTTGCGTAACAAATGGGTTAATCTTCTCTAACCTGTTTTGATGTATCTAGTTTCTTTCTTTTTTTTCTTTTTTTTTCTTTCTCTTGTTTCTTGTTAGATCATTTTCGGGAACGTCATTGCTATTTTTGCTCATTATCTGTCATTATCTGTCTGGCTGTCTCTCTCTCTCTCTTTCTCTCTCTCTCTCTCTCTCTCTCTCTCTCTCTCTCTCTCTCTCTCTCTCTCTCTCTCTCTCTCTCTCTCTCTCTCTCTTTTTTCTCTTTTGCGCTTGCTTTCTCCATCTCCTCTCCTCTCCTCTCATCCTCTTCTCATTTCCTCCATATCCAGCGTTTCTCCTCCCCTCCCAACCCCCCATCCCCTCCTCTCCCACGCCCCCCACCTTCCCCCATTTCTCCCAAGCGCCGCCCATCCAGCAGGTGCGGCGGGCGGGCGGGCGAATGGGCGTCCCGCGGAGCAGCATCAGGGCGAGGATTGTCTCTGCGCGCGGGAGATGAGGAGCTCCTGATGTCCGGGGATGCTGCGGCTCCTTGTTATAGGCCTATTGTCTCGCCATTTGGGGTATTGTCTGCGCCTCGTCTGGGAGGTGGAGGCGGAGGCGGAGGGGGTTGGGAGGAAGAGGGGGAGAGGGGGAGGTGGAGGTGGAGGGGAGGGAGAGGGGGAGAGGGGGATATGTGGGAGGTGGAGGCGGAGGGCCTGGTGGAGGGTTGGGGGTAGGGGGAGTGGGTAGGCGGGAAGGAGGGAGGAGAGAGGTAGGGGGAAGAGGGGAGGAAGGGGAGTTGTAGGAGAATGGGGAGGGAAGGGAGATAGGACATGCAAGAATTATTATATGATATCAATAACTTTTTTTTATTAATTATTAATGTATTCCGGATTGGTAATATAACTGAAAGACCTCTTACTGAAGAAGAAAAAATCCCCCCCCCCTTAGATAAAAAAAACTAACTGACCACAACAGATAAAAAAAGGTAGAATTAATATTCCAAATAACATCCTGTGATAAGATTAAAAGAAACTTTAAGCGTATTTACCGGTTCGTGAGAGAGGTCTTCGCCGGACGGTAAACAGGTGACGTGAATTTGAACATCATTTGGGGTCGTTTCATTTTCGGAAGGAGGGAGGAGGGGGAGGGGAAAGAGGGGAGGAGAGAAGGAGAAGGGAGGGGAGAAGGAGAAGGAGGAAGAGGGTGGTGAGGGAAGATGTGAGGAGGGGGAGGGAGAAGGAGGAGGGAGGTGAGGAAAGAGGAGGGGGGAAGGGAGGGGGAGGGGGAGAAGAACAGGAGGAGGGGAAAGGAGGATAAGGAGGAGGGAAGAAAGACGTTGACTTGACCTCGCTTGGACAAGGTCACGGGGAAGGGGGGTGAGGAGGTAGCGAAGGAGGGAGGTTTTTAGAATGTTGGAAGAGGAGGGGAAAAGTAAATGAAAAAAAAGGAGATAGGGAGGACGATGATGAAGATAGTAATGATGATGAAAGTGAGGATTGTAATGATAAATAGAAGCAGAAGAAAAAAATAATGATAATAGTAATAAGGATAAGAATGAAATTAAGAAAAAGAAGATGAAGAATAAAATAATGATAATAGTATTAAAGATAAAAATGAAATTAAGAAAAAGAAGATGAAGAAGAAAATGGAGAAGGAGGAAGAAGAAAAAGACGAAGTGGAGGAGGGAGAGTAACAGAAAGGTTGCCAGTTAGTTAATAGAGGCCAATTACGCGCGTGACGGCCGCCGCTGGGTCCCGGCCGGCGACTCCTTATCCTTTATCTGTGGAGGAGGCCTATGGAGTCTCAGGGGGGGGGGTAGCAGACTGTTTTCTCTCCCTCGGGTCTTTTTCTTCCGGTCTCTCTCTCTCTCTCTCTCTCTCTCTCTCTCTCTCTCTCTCTCTCTCTCTCTCTCTCTCTCTCTCTCTCTCTCTCTCTCTCTCTCTCTCTCTCTCTCTCAGGTCTCTCGCGTTCTTTCTTTTTCTCTTTTTTATCGGTTTCACGGCTCTCTTTCTTTCATGGAGATGAAAGACGAAGGAGATATCACCGGAGAACTAGAAGCAGAGGCAGACAGACAGACAGATACACAGACAGACAGACAGATATACAGACACACACACACTTAGACAGATATACAGACACACACACTCAGTCAGACACACACAGATACAGACACAGACAGGCAGGAAGGCATGGTCAGCCGCCTAAGGAGACTCGGCCGCTGAACCTCAAACCACGTGACACTCAACAAGACTTCGACGAGGCAACGACCGTCGAGGCGGCTCCTTGTTGACTCGGAGAGATTGGAGGGGGGGAGGGGATGTGGGGGGAGGGGAAGGAGAGAGAGAGAGAGGAGAGGGGAAAGGGGGAGAAGGATGACGAAAGGGGGAGGAGGGGAAAGAGAGAGAGAGGAGAGGGGAAGGGGGAGAAGGATGTGGAAAGAGGAAGGAGAGGAGAAGGGAAGGGAAATAAGGAGGATGGAAAGGGGAGAGTGGGAGGAGGAGGGAGGAAGAGGGATAGGGAAGAAAAGGGGAGACAAGGACTGAGAGAGGAAGGAAAAGGAGGGAGAGTGAAGATAGGGAGGAGGGGAAGAAAGAGAAGAGGAAGGAAGGAGAGAAGGAAAGGAGTGGGTGAGAGGGGAGCCGCCTCTCGCGTGAGTTCTTGCGGACCGCAAGATTGCCGTCGCTGTCCACGAAGAATGTTCCAGATTACCCCAGATTTCGGAAGCAGTTGAGTTAATGGGGGGGTAGTAAGGGAGGCCTATGATGGGAGGGGGTAGGGATAGGGGAGGGGGGGAGGGATAGAGGGAGGAGGGGGTAGGGATAGAGGAGGAGGGGTAGGGATAGGGAGGGGGGGTAGGGATAGAGAGGGGAGGGGGAGGGATAGAGGGAGGAGGGGGTAGGGATAGAGGGAGGAGGGGGAGGGATAGAGGGGGGAGGGAGGGATAGAGGGGGGGAGGGCAGGTTCCGCTTAAGAGAGGAACGGATGGAGGAATGGATGGAGAGATTGATGGCGGAGCGTTTTGATGGATGGACGGGCGAGTCGCGGGCTGACGGCCGGAATCCGCGTGTTGATCCCCGCCCGTCGGGAGGAGGCGGCATGTCGGGAGGGGGCGGGGGGAGGGGGGGGGGAAGGGGCTTCGAGGAGGATCTGTTCGTCTGTTTGTTTGTCTGTCTTTTTCTATTTTTCTTTTCTCTTTTTTTCTCTCTCTCTCCCTCCCTATTTTTTTCTTTCTCTCTCTCCCTCTCTCAGACTTATAATCCCTTTACCTCTCTTCTCCTCTCTTTCCTATCTCTCCTCTTCTCCCTCTCTTTCCCCAAGAGTCCTCCCGCGTCGCCGCCCGGAGGAGAGCGTCGGTCCGCCTTCGCGACGATGACCTCATTACCGCTTCCTTCTGCCTTCTTCTTCCTTCTTCCTTCTTTCTTCCTTCTGTTTTGGCGTGACGGGCGGCGTTATTAGGGGGCACAGTTACCAGATGCCGGACGCGGGGGGCGGGCGAGAACCCCCTGCCGTAATTGGGTTCTGGTAATACTGACGTCTCGCGATTTTATTATTATTTTTTAGATGTGTGGCTAGCGAATGTTTTTTTTTTTTTTTTTTTTGGGGGGGGGTGTCCAGTTATCTTATGGGGTGATGGGTTGGTTATTGTTTTTTTTTTTTCTGGATTTTTGGTTTGCTTTTTGTATGTGTGTGTGTTGATTGCATATGTTTTATTGCTTTGTATGGTTGTTGATAGGATGTTTATTTGCTTAGATGAGTCTGGTGATTTGATGGGTTGATACCTCCTAAACACCGGTTCAGACTCATACCTCATACCGCATGGCGACCCCATTACCCCCCCCCTCTTCCTCCCCTCTCCCCCCCCTCCCCCATCAAGAGTCCCCCCCCCCCCCCACCTGCCTCGGCCCCAATCGGGGCTCCCGGTCCCAAAATACCTCCCGGTCGGGACCATAACCCATACCGGGTTTTTTTTCTCTCTCTCTCTCTCTCCTTTCTTTCTTGTATAATTTCATGGCATCGCGTCGTATCAGGGGCTCTCGGGCGCTTCCGTGTCGTGATGTTTTTTTTGAGGGGATGGGGGTGGGGGTGGGGGTGGGTGGTGGTGGAATGGGGGGAAAGGGGGAGGAGGGGGGTAAGTGTCGTTTTTTTTAAATTATTATTTTAAGGTGATTTGTGATTTGTTTTTTAAAAGTCGTTTTTGGATTATGGTTATGTTTATGATTTTTTGTTATTTATTATTTATTATTTATTCATTTATTATTTATTCATTTATTTTCACGCTACGTTTGGTGGGAAGAAAACCGATCTATTTTTCTCTTTACGGTTAACTGTTCGAAAGTGTCGGAAGGCGATCAGTTCCCCTCCATTGTAGCTTCGTTTATTGCCCGCCTTCCTAGATTTTACGATCACCCCCCCCCCTCTAGATACCCTCCTACTCCCTCCCTCCCTCCCTCCCTCCCGCCCTCCCTCCCTCCCTCCCTCCCTCAGGGCGCTTTCAAGTACCCACACAAACAGACAAACGCACTTTACTCGCTCACGGTAGCTTGCGGTCGGTGCTTATGCGGGAGATAATAAAACGCTGAACTAGCTTTTACTATCTTCCTCGTACCTCCCCTCCTTCCCCCCCTCACCCCTCCTTTCTCTTTTCTCCTCCTTCCCCCTCCTTCTCTCCCTCACGTAACCTTCTGTAATGGATGTCCCTCACCCCTTTTCTCTCCCCTTTCTCCTTCCCTACCCTCCTCTTTATCTCTCTCCCTTCCTTCCTTCCCCCTCCTCTCTCTTTATCTCTCGCCCCTCCCTTCCTCCCCCACCTCTCCTTTCTTCTCTCCCCCTCCTCTTCCTCTTTTCTCCTCCCTCCCTCCCCATCCTCCCTTCCCTCTCCCCCACACCTCTCCTCCCCTCCCCTTCCTCCTTCCCCCCCTCACGTTTCCCTCTCTGTGTCCCTCGCCCCCTCCCCCCCTTCCCCCTCCTTTCAGGGACTAAAGTACCTGATGGTTCTTAATGGAATTTTTTTTGTGTGGATTTGGTATTTCGAAAAAAAAAGAAAATTGTTGTAGCGTGATTTTCAACCAGTGTATGGGGGAGATAGAGGGGCATAAGTGATATATGGAAGGAAAGCAGAAGGAGGAGGAGATGATGAAAGAGGAGATGGAGAGGATAAAGGTGGAGATGGAGAGGATAAAGGTGGAGATGGAGAAGATAAAGATGGAGATGGAGATGGAATTGGAGAAAATAGATGGAGGTGATGAAAGTAGAGATGGAGATGGAGAAGATAGAGATGAAGAAGATAGACGGAGAAGGTAAACGTGGATATTGGAGATGGAGGAGATAGATGGAAATAGAGATGGAGAAGATAGCAGGAGACGAAGAAGGGAAAATGAAACGGCGAAGTGAATAATGAAGGGAATAAATAATGTATCTACCTTAAGACATAGAGACTAAAAAAGAAATTATACAACAAAAAAAGAAGGGAGAGAGAGAGAGAGAGATAAGAAAAAAAAGAAAACAACGAGGCAGGTAAATAAGCAAGAGAGAAGAAGTGGGAAGTCAAAAGAGTGTTTCTCGGATGTTGTTTTTCCCTGAAGATATAAGAAGGACTGAGAGAAGATTTGTTTTTATCTGTCTGTGTTTCTTTTTTTGGGGGGGGGTAGGGGGAGGTGGATGGGGGAGGGGACGGTACCGTTGTGACCTCGTCTTATCTGCGTGTTGACGTGTGTGTCTTGGAGGAGGCGGAGGGGGAGAAGGAGAAGGAGGAGGGGAAGAAAGGAGGAGGAAGAGGGGTTTGAAGGAGGAGTAGGAGGAAGAAAGAGGGAGAGGAAGAGGAAAAAGATGAAAAAAAGGGTAAGGAAAGAGAAAATAAAGAAAGGAGAAGGAAAGAGAAAGTAAAGAAAGAAGAAGGAGGAAGAGAAAATGGGTGAGGAAAAGGAATGGTTACTCACCATTCTTGATTCCTCTTTCCTCATCACAGCCTCTCCTCCCCTCTCCTCCCCGCGTCCTCCTCCCCTCCCCTCCCCACCCTCCTCCTCCCGGCGCCTCTCCTGCGGGCGGGCGATCCCACGGTCCCCGGCCACCTGTCCCGCTCCCTCCCGGCCGCCGCGCCGCTGGAGATGGTGCGCCTAATAGTTTTCCTTCGGGGTTTTCGTTACGCTGTTTCTCCGTTTTTTTTTTCGTTTCTCCGTTTTTTTTCGTTTCTCCGTTTTTTTTTTCGTTTTTCCGTTTTTTTTTCGTTTCTCTGTTTCTTCGTTTCGATGTGTTTTCTTTTTGTTTCGTATTTTTTTCGTCGTTGTTTCGTATTATCATTTTTTTCTGTTTATTCGTTGCTCTGTTTCGCCATTTTCCTTTTCGTTTCCCTCCTCTCCGTTACGAGGAGGAGGGGGAGGAGGAGGAGGAGGAGGAGGAGGAGGAGGGGGAGGAGGGGGAGGAGGAGGAGGAGGAGGAGGAGGAGGAGGAGAAGAAGAAGAAGGAGAAGAAGGAGAAGAAGGAGAAGAAGGAGAAGAAGGAGAAGAAGGAGGAGGAAGAGAACTAGGAGGAGAAGGAGAAGAAGGAGGAGAAGGAGAAGAAGGAGAAGAAGGAGAAGAAGGAGAAGAAGGAGGAAGGAGAAGAAAAAGAAGAAGAAGAAGAAGAAGAAGAAGAAGAAGAAGAAGAAAAAGGAGGAGGAGAAGAAGAAGAAAAGGAGGAGGAGGAGGAGGAGGAGACAAAAGAAGAAGCAGCAGAAGAAGAAGATGAAGAAGAAGAAGGAAGTAAGAGGAAAGGAAGAGGCGGGGGAAGCGTCCCTGCGGCGGGGTTGCTGCGTGGCGGCGAGACAGACGACCGAGTTTCCGGAAATTGTTTGAGCGCAGTCGAAGTACTCCGAAGGGGGGGAGGGGGGCGGGGGGGGGGTGTATGTACACATTCGTCGGCGCCTTTGTGCTCCTGTGCGGGTATTGGGGCGTGTGCTTGATTGGGTGTGTTTGCGTGTGGGTGTTTGTGTTTGGGTTTGTTTGTTTGTGTGTGGGAGGGGGTAGTGGGTTGTCCGTCCGTTTTTTTCGTCCGTTTTTTCGTCTGTTCGTCCGTTCTCTCGTTCGTTAGTCTGTTCGTTCGTTCGCTCGTTCATCTTTTCGCTCGTCCGATCTCGCGCTCGTTCCCTCGTTCGTTCGTTCCCTCGTTCGTTCGTTCTCTCGTACGTTCGCTATCCCGTCCGTTCATCCGTTCGCTCGTTCATCTTTTCACTCATCCGATTGCGCGCTCGTTCCCTCGTTCGTTCGTTCCCTCGTTCGTTCGTTCTCTCGTACGTTCGCTGTCCCGTCCGTTCATCCGTTCGCTCGCTCGCTCGCGCGTTCCGCCCCCATTTCCAGAAACTCGGAATCCAAATGAGATGTCATCTGAGCCAACAGGAAGTTTGGCGCAAGTAAAACACGCGGCGAATAGAGGAAGGGGGAAGGAGGGAGGAGGAAGGAGGGAGGAGGGAGGGCGTTAGGATGAGGGCGTCTTGACTCGGCCTAGCGTTGTGTGTGGGCGTGTATCTCTATAGGTTGGCTGTCTGTCTGTGTGTGTTTGTGTGCGTGTATGTATGGACGTATGCATGAGCGTTTTTTTATGGATGTATGTACGTAGACATGAGCGTTTTTTATGGATGTACGTACGTAGACATGAGCGTTTTTTATGGATGTATGTACGTAGACATGAGCGCTTTTTATGGATGTATGTACGTAGACATGAGCGTTTTTTTATGGATGTATGTACGTAGACATGAGCGTTTTTTAAGGATGTATGTACGTAGACATGAGCGTTTTTAAGGATGGATGTACGTAGACAAGAGCACTTTTTATGGATGGATGTACGTAGACATGAACGTTTTTTTATGGATGTACGTACGTAGACATGAGCGTTTTTTATGGATGTATGTACGTAGACATGAACGTTTTTTTATGGATGTACGTACGTAGACATGAGCGCTTTTTATGGATGTATGTACGTAGACATGAACGTTTTTTTATGGATGTACGTACGTAGACATGAGCTGGAGGGGCTCGCTTGTTTACCCACTCGAGGTTTTACGAGGTGGTGGGGGGGGGGGTGCCTCCTCAGCCCCCCTCCCCTCCCCCTCCCCTCCCCCCGCGCTACCTTCTCTCCTAACTCCTTAGCCTCCTCTCCCCTTCTACCTTCTACCTTCTCTCCTATCTCCCTAGCTCCCTCTCCCCTTCTACCTTCTCTCCTACCTTTACGTCCTCCTCCCCTTCCCTTCTGCCTTCTCTCCTACCTCCTGATCCCCCTCTCCCCTTCTACCTTCTCTCCTACCTCCTGATCCCCCTCTCCCCTTCTACCTTCTCTCCTACCTCCTGATCCCCCTCTCCCCTTCTACCTTCTCTCCTACCTTTACGTCCTCCTCCGTCCTCCTTCTACCTTCTCTCCTACCTCCTTAGCCCTCCTCCCCCTTCTACCTTCTCTCCTACCTCCTTACCTCCTCTCCCCTTCTACCTTCCATCCTACCTTTACGTCCTCCTCCCCCTCCCCTTCTACTTTCCCACCTACCTCCTCTCTCTACCTTCCCTCCTATCTCCTTAGCCCCCCCCCTCCCTTCTGCCTTCCC
>NC_091560.1:415885-440885 GCF_042767895.1 Penaeus vannamei | reverse complement strand
TTCCCTTTCCTGGGGATTCATCTGTCTCTTTCCCATCTCCCTTTCTCGTATCGTTATCAATTTAATCATCTATGGGCGTGTGTTTATGAAGTCTGTTTTTGTAATGTTTTGTAAACACGAAGGAGGGGATTAGAATAGGGTGGGGAGAGGGGGGAGGAAGAGGAGGGGGAGAGAGGGAGAGGAGGAGAGAAAGGAGGGAGGGAGGGAGGAGGGAGGGAGAGGAGGAGAGAAGGGAGAGGAGGAGAGAAGGGAGAGGAGGAGAGAAGGGAGGGAGGGAGTGAGGGAGGAGGGAGGGAGAGGAGGAGAGAAGGGAGAGGAGGAGAGGAGGGAGGGAGTGAGGGAGGAGGGGAGGGTGGGGGAAGGGAGGGGGGAGAGGTCGATGGGTTAATTAACACAGGTGAGACAGGTAGTGCCGCGGTCTGACACGTTTTCACGTAGTCGGCATTGTTCCCTGGTGTCTGGGCGTCCATCACTGGCACCCCCCTCCCTCCCTCCTCTCTCCTCCTCTTCTTTATCTTCTTCTTCTTCTTTCTTCATCTTTCTTCTGCTTCTTCTTCTTCTTCTTCTTTCTTCTGCTTCTTCTTCTTCTTCTTCTTCTTCTTCTTCTTTTTCTTCGTCTTCTTCCTCCTCCTCCTCCTCCTCCTCCTCCTCCTCCCTGCCCTTTTTGTGGCTGCTCTTTTTGATTCTTGCTTCTCCTTTTCCTTTCTCCTTCCTTTTCTTTACTCTTTCACCCTTTCCTGCTCCTTTTCCCCTTTCCTTGTGCCTTTGCTGTTTCTCCTTATTTCTTCCTTCCTTTCTCTTTTCTTTTCCCCTTCTTCTTCTCCTTATATTTTTTCTCTTTCCGCTGTATCGTATTTCTCTTCCTATTCCCCCCCCTTTCCTTCTACCCTGCTCACCCTCCCTTTACCTCTTCCCCTCCTCCTCCTTCGCACCCCCAACCCCCTCCCCTCTTCTCCCCTCCCCCTCCCCTCCTCCCCCTCCCCCTCCCCCTCCCCTTCCTCTCACTATTGGCTCCTTATTGACTCTCTCGTTGTCCTTTAAGTGGCACTCCCGAAGCCGCCAGTGGCACTCTGTGGATCCTCTGCCCGAATTATGGGGTTTCCTCACAATCAGTAAAATTGGTTTTCTAAAGAAGAGGAGAGAGAGAAAGGAAGGAAGAGGAAGAAGCGGCAGATGATAATGGCGGTGGAGGAGGAGAAAAAGAAAAGTATTTCTGAATGCAAATTGCGGGATCCGCTTAGCTTCCCACAGTCCATCTCTCTCTCTCTCTCTCTCTCTCTCTCTCTCTCTCTCTCTCTCTCTCTCTCTCTCTCTCTCTCTCTCTCTCTCTCTCTCTCTCTTTCTTTCTCTCTCTTCTCTCTCTTTCTCTCTCTTCCTCTCTCTTTCTCTCTCTCTTTCTTCTTTCCTCCCTTTCTCCCTTTCTCCCTCTCTCCCTTCTTCCCTCCCTCCCTCCCTCTCTCTCCCTTCTTCCCTTCCTCCCTTCCTCCCTTCTTCCTTTCCCCTCTCTCCCACCTTCCCATCCTTCTCCCCCCTCCCCCCTCTCCCCCGGCCTAGACGCCAGAGTGACAAGCAGCGTGCAAATAATGCTGTGCAAGTTTTAGCCGACCGCCACAGTTCGGGTCATTATAATTAGAACCAACACGTGTGGCCCTGGAGTTTGGGGAAGGGGGTGGGGAAGGGGTGGAGGGTGGGAGGGGGAAGGTGGAGGGGGAGAGGGGTTGGGAAAGGGTGGGAGGGGAGGGGTAGGAGGGGTGAGATTGAGAGGGGGAACTGGAGGAAATCGTATGAGGAGGAGGAGGAGGAGGGGAAGGTGGAGGAGGTGGAGGTGGAGCGCGTGGGAGGTGGAGCAGGAGAAGGAGAATAAGGAGGGGAGGAGGAGGGCAGGGAGGAGACGCCTCGTACGCAGGTCGCCTCACAGGAATGCGAGGTTGAATGGCAGGATATTTGTAAATAGTCGAAGGAAGTTTTGCCTGCGAGGAGGAGGAGGAGGGAGAAGGAGGGAGGAGGAGGAGGAGGAGGAGGAGGAGAAGGAGGAGAAGGAGGAGAGAGGAGGAGGAGGAGGAGGAGGAGGAGGAGGGAGGAGGAGGAGGAGGAGGAGGAGGAGGAGGAGGAGGAGGAGGAGGAGGGAGGAGGGGAGGGATGGGGGAAACAGATGGGAAGGGGAAGGGAAGGAGGAAAGGGTAGGGATAGGGATAAGTGGAGAAGGAAGAAGAAGAGGAGAGGTAAGGGGAAGGGAAATGGAAAATGAAAAGGGAAAGGGGCTTGGAGAAGGGGAAGGGAGAAGGAAGGAGGAGAAGGAGAAAAAGGAGAAGGAGAAAAAGGAGAAGGAGAAGAAGGAAAGGAAAGGAATTGGGAAGGAGGGAAGGATAGTCCGGAGGAGAGGATTTCCGCGTGAACCCGACAGGCTCGCCGAAGAGATGAAAGAAGAACGAGTCGAATCTGCCGTTCGCGCTCGGATTGAGTGTTGAACGGAAATCGCATATGACCGTAAATCTAATTGAGGCGATCGTAAAGATGGGGGAGCGGATAGCGGGACGGGACGGGACGGGGGGCGAGGGAAGGGCGGGTATAAGGGGCGCCACCTACAGTGCGTTTCCGGTCGCGGCGGGGGGCCATTATTGCAGATTTGGGCGGGAAGAGGCGTGAGGGGAGGGGAGGGGAGGGGAGGGGAGGGGAGGGAGAGGGGAGGAGGAGGAGGAGGGGGAGGAGGAGGAGGAGGGGAGGGAGGAGGAGGGAGGAGGAAGAGGAGAAGGAGGAGAAGGAGGAGGAGGAGGAGGAGATGGAGGAGGAGGAGGAGGAGGTGGAAGAGGAGGAGGAGGGGAGGAGGAGGGGAGGAGGAGGGGAGGGGGAGGAGGGAGGGAGGGGGGAGGTTTGGGAGGGCAATTGGATTGTATAATTTCATGATTTATTATCGATTTTGTGTCGTTGTCGGTACCTTTGGTCTCTCTCTCTCTCTCTCTCTCTCTCTCTCTCTCTCTCTCTCTCTCTCTCTCTCTCTCTCTCTCTCTCTCTCTCTCTCTCTCTCTCCTTCTCTCTTTCTCTCTCTCCCACTTTCTCCCTTCCTCTCTCTCTCTCTCTCCCTCACTCTCTCCCTCTCTCTCTCTCTCTCTCTCTCTCTCTCTCTCTCTCTCTCTCTCTCTCTCTCTCTCTCTCTCTCTCTCTCTCTCTCTCTCTCTCTTCTCACGACATATATGTATGCATGTATGTCCCCGTTCATCATTCTTGTCTGTCTTTCTGTCTGTCTGTCTGTGCGTCTGTCTGTCTGTCTGTCTTTCTGTTTGTCTGTCCGTCCCTGGGTGCGCGTGCGAGCGGCGGCCACGACCCAGGGACGCGCCGGGAATCGCACCTTGTCCCCAATGGGCGCTGTCATTACGCCATTAAAAATTCCCGGCGGTGGGCGATGAGGCCCCGACCTCCGCCTCGAAATGATCGCCGGGAAGTGGGTCTCATGGGCGGGGCTTCGGGTGGGCGCCGTGGCCGAGGAGGAGGCGGTCGGGGGTGGGGGGTGCAAGCGCCTTTTTCCCGATTTTCCTTTTTTTTAAATTATTTTCCCCTTTTTTTTCCCTACGGTTTCCTTCTTTATTATTTTCCCTTTTTTTCCCCTACGGTTTCTTTTCTCTTAGTTTTTCTCAGTCGCTTCCTTCCCTGCCTGCTTTCCCTGTTCCTTTTTTCTTGGCGTTTGTTTCGTCTCCCTCTCTTTTCTCTTTCTTTACCTTTCCTTTTTTTTTTTCCTTCTTTCCGTTCCTTTACTCTTCCCTTTGCTTTCCTCTCGTTTTCCCCTTTCCCTCCCTATTCTATCCCTTCCCTTCCTTGTTATTAATATTATTGTTGTTGTTATGGTTGATGATGATAATAACGATGGTGATAGTGATGATAATGATAATGATAATAACAGTAGTAGTAGTAGTAGTAGTAATAATAGTGATTGTTGTTGTTATTATTATTATTATCATTATTATTATTATTATTATTATTATTATTATTATTATCATTATTATTATTACTATTATTATTATTATTATTATTATTATTATTATTATTATTATTATTATTATTATTATTATTATTATTATTATTATTATCATCATTATTATTGCTGTTATCATTATTATTATTGTTATTGTTATTATTATTATTATTATCATTATTATTGCTGTTATTGTTATTATTATTATCATGATTATCATTATTATCATTATCATTATTATTATTGCCTCTGTACACTGTCATTCCCCGGCCGCCTGTTCAGCATCCCTGTTTAGCCGAGCTGTAGTTACCTTGTTCTGGCGGTTCGGTCCGTTGCTGATGAGGGCGGTCGGGTGCCGAGAGGGAGAGGCTCTCAATGGGGCTCTCATGGGCTTGGGTTTCCGGCTCTGTGGGTGTTTGTTTGTGTGGTGTTTGTGTTTGTTTGGTGCACTTTGTGGTCTTGGGTTTGTGTGTGTGTTTTTGTTTTTAAGTGCGTCTGTTTTTTTTTTTTTTGTTCTTTTCTGTCTCCTTTTCTTTTGTCTTCTCTCTTATTCTCTTCACTTTTTCTCTTCGTTCCACCGTCCCTCCTTCCTCTCTTCCCCTCCTTCCCTCAAAAGTCAGATGAATGCTAATGTGTTCCTCCGCCAAGACGCCAAGAAAGAAGAAGAAAAAAAGAAAAGGAAGAAGAAGAAGAAGAAAAAGAAAAAAAGAAAGAAAAAAAGAAAGGAAGAAAGAAAGAGAAGGAGAAGGAAGGAGGAGAAGGAGAAGGAAGGAGGAGCAGGAGGAGCAGGAAGAGAAGAATAAGAAGAAGAAGAAGAAGAAGAAGAAGAAGGCGAAGAAGAAGAAAAGGGAAGGAGAAGAAGAGGAAGAGAAGAAGAAGAGGAGGAAGAGAAAGAGAAGGAGAAGGAGAAGAAGAAGTCGCTGCGGTAAATTATGGAAGTCGGTCTCGGTTGTCGCTTTCGGAGATATTAATGGGGTCAAAATGGGGGAGAACTTTGTCACGAGAGCATCTCGTGGCGACGGGAGCGCGGACGAGGGGGGGGGAGGGAGGTAAATGGGGGGGATAGTGGGGGATGGAACGAGGGGATGGGGTTAAAGGGAGAGAGAACGAGGTTGGGGTTGGAGGGGGGGAGACGGTTGGGGTTGGAGGGGAAGAAAACAGGAGATGGGGTTGGAGGGAAGTGATGGGGACAGAGGGTTGGGGGTTGGAGGAGGGAGAGTAAATGGGGGAGGGCGAAGATGAGAGGTTGGGGGTTGGATGAGGGTGAGGATAGAGGGGTAGGGGAAGTGAGAATGGGGGAGAGAGGTTGGATAAGAGAATAGTGTGGGGTGGAAGGTTGGGGAGCGGGAAGTGGAGGGATAGAGGAATCTTTTTTGTGTTTTTGTTTTAGTCTTGCTTGTGGCTGTTAGTGCAAGGGAAGGGTTCGCGTTTGAGGTTGCTTAAGAAAGGTAATGTTTTCCCTTCTCTTTCCATAACAACAGCAAGAATTCCAGTAATGATAACGATAGTAATGATAATAATAATGATGATGATGGTAATAATAATGATAATAATCATGATAACAATGATAACAAAAACAGCAACAACGATACTGACTACAATGCTGACGATAGTAATAAGGAAAATTGAATTAAAAAAATAACAATCGTCCGCGTAAGACCAGACCGCCCATTCCGCCCGCGCGTCCGCCACCGTCCGCGCTGAACGGGCGACTGAGCGGCCTCTCGCGACGCCGCCCGGGAGACAACGCGCGCGAATCGGGGGAAGACCAACGACCATGATTTAAAGGGCTCGATGCGGGGGTTTTGGATTTGGAGAAGGGAAAAAAGTCCGGTAAAGGCTTGGCATTGCCGTGTTAAGGTGCGTGAGGGTGGGGGTGTGGGGGGGGAGGGGGAGGATTGGGGTGGTGGAGGGAGGTGAGGGGGGTGGGGGGGATAGGGAGAGGGAGTTGGGGGTGGGGGTGGGGGATAGGGAGAGGAGTGGGGTGGCGGTGGGCAGGAGGTGAGGGATGGGGGAGGAGTTGGGGGCGAGGGGGTGATAGGTGGGGCGGAAGAGGAAGAGGGGATAGAGGGATAAGGATTGAAGGAGGTGGAAGGAGAGGGAATATAGGGAAGCATTTGAGGAAGTGGAACGAGAGGAAAGGAAGCGATAACAGTGAAAAGGGAATGGTAGGCATTGTCGTTCAGGCGATGAAGAAACAAAGAGATGGGGAAGCGGAGTGGAAACGGACGTAGGAGAAAGGCAAGAATGAAAGTGGACGAGGATCTTTCTCTCCCTCTCTCTCTTTTCCTCTCTCCCTTCCCCCCTCCCTCCTTCCCTCCTTTCTATTCCCTCTCCCTCTATCTCCTTCCCTCCTCCGACACACCCTCCCTCTCTCTCTCTCTCTCTCTCCTTCCCTCCCCCCCTCCCTCCCTCTCTCTCCTTCCCTCCTCCGACACACCCTCCCTCTCTCTCTCTCTCTCTCTCCTTCCCTCCCCCTCCCTCCCTCTCTCTCCCTTCCCTCCCTCCTCCCTTCTCCCTCTCCCTCTATCTCCTTCTCTCCCCCCACATACCCTCCTTCTCTCTCCTTCCTTCTCTCTCTGTCCTTCCCTCCCCATTTCTCTTTCCTTATCTCACTCTCCTTCACTCCCTCTCTCTCCTTTCTCCCTCTCCCTCCCTCCCTCCCTCCCTCCCTCCCTCCCTCCCTCACTCCCTCCCTCCCTCCCTCCTTCCCTCCCTCCCCCTCCTCTGCGGAAGGACGGGATCCCTGCCCCAAAGTCCCCGCGCCCGATAAGATAGGATAGGCGGCGGGACTCTCTCTCTCCGGCCGAGGAAGAAATGCAATCGCTCGAGTGGCACTTGACGCGGGTGCAAAGGAAGGGAGGAGGGGGGGAGGGGGGGGAGACTAGGAGGGGAGGGAAGGGAGGGAAGGGAAAGGAGGAGGAGGGAGGAAGGGAGGGAGGGAGGGAGGGAGGGAGGGAGGGAGAGGAGGAATAGGGAATGTGGAAGGTTGAGCGACGTGGGAGGGAGAGAAGGGGGATGAGGGAGAGAGACGAAGATGAAGAAGAAAGAGAAGGAGAGAAATAAGCGTAAGAATAAGAATAAGAGGAGGAGAGGAAGAGGAAGAAGAAGGAAGAGGAGGGACTCAGATAGAGTAATAATAAATAAAAAAGACGAATTCAAAAATACAGTTGCTCATACTAGCCACTGGCCACGGCTTAGGTTTCGGGAAATGACCGCAGGTAGTTGCGGACAAAGTTATAATCAATTCCATGATATGTTAATCATTGCTTCGGTTTTGACAGTTGAAAGGGGTTTGTGGCGTGGCTGTGTATACGTTTCTAGGCTCTTTATACGTCGTGTTTGTGTGTGCGTGTGTGTGTGTGTGTGTGTGTGTGTGTGTGTGTGTGTGTGTGTGTGTGTGTGTGTGTGTGTGTGTGTCTGTCTGTCTGTGTGTCTGTATGTGTGTGTCTGTGTCTGTTCTTGCATGCATGTATGTAAGTAAATGTGAGTGCGAGTGCGAGTGAGTGTGCGTGCAAGTGCATGTACGTGTGCGTGTGCATGTGCGTGGCGTGTGTGTCGTGCGGCGGCCGGAAGGGTAATGCGGCTTCCACGGGAGTCGATGATTGACACTGATTCGCGGGTTGGACGGATATATCGCAAAATGCGTGCGGGCTGTCACTGGGCGTCGGCTGGCGGGCGGGCGGGCGGGCGTGGGGGCGGGGAGAGAGTGTGTTGCGTGTGAGTTTAGGTCTTTGTTCCTCTGTCTCTGCGCAATGTCTCGTTCTCCCGCTTTTTTTATGGTTCTGTGTCTTTGTTATGATTCTCTCTCTATTCTCTCGCTTTCTTTCTGTTATTCGCGAGCTTTCTCTCTATTATTCTCTCTCTCTCTCTCTCTCTCTCTCTCTCTCTCTCTCTCTCTCTCTCTCTCTCTCTCTCTCTCTCTCTCTCTCTCTCTCTCTCTCTCTCTCTCTCTCCTCCCCCTTTTCCCCTTCTCCGTCTCCCTCTTCCCTTCCTCCCTCTCCCTCCCCCTGTACCCCCTACCCACCACATCGAAGAGATAAATCCCCATGCTACAAATCCACACTAAGAGGGACAATAACTCTCTTCAAGGCTTCCTACACTTTTTCCCCCACTCTCCCCCTCCACCTCCCCCGACTTTTTTTCCCCTCTCTCCCCGACTTTTTTCCCCCTCTCTCCCCGACTTTTTTCCCCTCTCCTCCCAACTTTTTTCCCCTCTCCTCCCGACTTTTTTCCCTTCTCTCCCCGACTTTTTTCCCTTCTCTCCCCGACTTTTTTCCCCTCTCCTCCCGACTTTTTTCCCCTCTCTCTCGCAACGGACGGCGGCGCCCTGGCATCTCCCGCGGCCGAAGAATGGGGGAAAAACGGGCCGACGGAATCTCAGACAATTAGTTCGGAGGCTAAATGTAGAGAGAAGGGGGGGGAGGGGGAGGAGAGAGAGAGAGAGAGAGAGAGAGAGAGAGAGAGAGAGAGAGAGAGAGAGAGAGAGAGAGAGAGAGAGAGAGAGAGAGAGAGAGAGAGAATATAAAGAGGAAAAGAAGTGCCGAGTTTCTGAAGTGAACGCGTGACCTCAACTCTTCCAATTCGCATTACATTATCAATATAAAAAAGTTCCCCCTCATTAGAAGTCCGCTACTGTATACGTTTTCTTTTTTAATTAACTTTCTATAAAACCCACCCTTTCTCCTCCCTCTTCTCCTCCTCCTTCTTTCCCTCGCCCTTTTCCTTCTCCTTCTTCTTCTTTTATTTCTTCTTCATCTTCCACTTCTTCTTTTTCTACTTCTTCTTCCTTTCTTTCTTCTTCTCTCCTCCTCCCCCTCCTCCTCCTCCTTCTCCACCTCCTCCTCCTCCTCCTCCTCCTCCTCCTCCTCCTCCTCTTCTTCTTCTCCTTCTCGATACCTTTCCCCTTCTTCTTCTCCTCCTTTCCTTGGCCACTTCACTCGGCCGGAAGTCGCATGTCTTTAGCAGGATTCTTGGCAGCTTTTACTCATCTTGGAAGGAAGAAAGAAGGAGGAAAGGAGGGGGAGGAGAAGGGACTCCTTCTGTTCCTTCTCCTCGCCTTCCTTCTTCCTCTTTCAGTCCTTCCATCCCCCCTTTTCTCTTCCTCTCCTCTCCTCTCCTCTTCCCGTCACCACCTCCTCCTCCTCTCTTTCCTCCTCCTTCCTCACATTCCCCCGTTCTCTTTTTCTTCCTCTTCTTCTTCTTCCTCCTCCTCCTCCCTCCTCCTCCTCCTCCTCCTCCCTCCTCCTCCTCCTCTTCCTCCTCCTCCTCCTCCACCCCCCTGCCCCCCTCCCCCCAAGCCTCTCCTAAGCGGCGGCTGCGGCCTCTTGGACCAAATCTGTCCTCAAAAACACGGCTAATTACTGGCACCGGCGCGGCCCTCGAGAGCTCCTCAAGACGCCCCCCTTGTTGCCTCTCAGCCTCTCGCCGCTCCACCTCTCCACCAACACGGCTTATGAAGTGGATTAACCACCCAGGATGAAGTGGGCGGGGGAGGGGGGGCTTGGGGTGGGTGGGAAGAGGAGGGGGAGGGGAAGAGGAGGGGAAGAAGGAGGGGGGGAAGAAGGAGGAGAGGGAGGAGATGGAAGGGGGAGGTTGGAGAGGGGAGGTGGAGGGTTGAGGATGGAGGGTGGAGGGGAGTGAAGGAGGGAAAGGAGGGGAGGAAGGAAGGAGGAAGAAGGGGAGGGGAGGGGGAAAGGAGGGAAGGGAGGAGGAGGAGGAGGAGGGGGAGGAGAAGAGGAGGTTTCAAAGGCGTGGAGGCGGAAGGAAGGAAGGAGCGAGATTTTTATTCATTTATTTTGATTTTTATGCTGGTTTGCGTTTTGTGAATGGAAGGCATTTCAAGAGGGGAAGACTGAATGGGGAAGATGGTGATGATGATGGAAATAAGGATAATAGTGATGATTTGACTGAGAATGGCGTAAGGATAATATTACTCTTAAGCCTACTGCTGCTGATGACGATGATAGTGATGAAAATGAAAATGATTATAATTATAATTATTTTAGCGTCATTTATAAACGGGCGTCAAAGAGAAGGATAATAAAAGTAGCGCGGAAATGAGAAAGAAAGAGAGGAACAGAGAGAATCCGATAAAGGCTGGAATGAAAGGTCACTTCGCCGGTTGAGAATCCCCCTTTTCCTCCTCCTCGTTCCCTCTCATTCCTTCTTCCTTCCTCCCCTCCTCCTCCTCCTCCTCCTCTTCCTCCTCCCTCCCCCTCCCCCCTCCTTACTCTCTCCTCCTCCTCCTCCTCCTCCTCCTCCTCCTCCTCCTCCTCCTCCCTCCTTTCCTCCTCCTCCCTTTGCTCCTTCCTCCTCTTCCTCCGCCTCCTCCTAGCCTCCCTTTCCTCCTTCTCCCCCTCACTTCCACCTCCTCTTCCTCCTCCTCCTCCTCCTCCTCCTCCTAGCCTCCTCCTCCCTTTCCTCCTCCTCCTCTTTCTCCTCCTCCTCCTCCTCCTCCTCACTCTCCCTCCCCCCCCCCTCCCCCTCTCCTCGGAGTGGTTCTCGAGGGTCGCTCAGTCTGGCGGCGCGAACTCATGAATGGAGATGGCGCTCAACGGAGGCTTAACGAGGCTCTGCCGCACCAGCCCGCCCGCTCTCGCCTGCTGACGGTGGGCGACGGTGGGTGGAGGGTGGGCTGGGATAGGGTGGGTTGAGGGTGGGCTGAGGCTAAGTGGGTTGAGGTGGGCTGGATAGGGTGGGGTTGAGCTGGGTTGGGCTGAGGGTGGGCTGTGGGCTGAAGGTGGGCTAGGGTGGGGTGGGTTGGGCTGAGGGTGGGGTGGGTTGGGTTGAGGGTGGGGTGGGCTGGGCTGAGGGTGGGCTAAGGGTGGGCTAGGGTGGGCGGAGTGGTGCTGCTGAAGGGCGGGATGAACGTGTTACTCTTCCTTTCTTTTCGCTTTTGTTTGTCTGTCTGTTTGTTTGTCTCGTCTTTCTCTTTTTGTCTTTTGGTATCCTCTCATTCTTCTTTCATTTAGATTCATTCCTCGATCCCTCTCTCGTTCTCCCTCCCACTCCCCCTCCTATCCTTCTCACACCATCCCCCTCCCTCTCCTTCCTTCCTTCCTTCTCTCTTCCGCTCTTACTTCCCCCTCTTTCTCCCCCATTTTCCCCTTCCTTCTTCCCTCTTCCCTCCCTCCCTCCCTCCTCCTCCCTTCCCCCATCCCTCCCTCCCTCCCTCCCTCCTCCCTCCCTCCTCCTTCCCTCCCTCCTTCCCTCCTTCCTTCCCTCCCTCCCTCCCTCCCTCCCTCCCTGCTCCAGCGCCCCCGTTAATGGCGGCCATTGTCACTAAGGGAAATATCTGGGCTTGCATTTTCCCCTCCAGTCCCCCACTAGAAGGGACGGTCGTTGTGGTTGCAGATTGCTCTCGAATGCATCTGTTTCGGGCGCGTGTGGGGAGGAGGGGGCGGGGTGGGGGTGGGGTGGAGGAGGGGGTTGGGGGGGTGGAGGGGGGGATGGGGGGCTTGACTCTGGGTGCTCTGGTAGGGGGTGGGGGTGGGGGTTCGACTCTGGGTGCTCTAGTAGGAAGGGTGGCTTTGGTGTGAGCTTCGTGGGGGGGTTGGGGGGGGGAGGGGGCAAGGGAAGAGGGGAGGTGGGGAGGTGGGAGGGGAAGGGGGAAGGGGGGTGTTCTCTCTCTCTCTAGGAGGCGGTTGGGATTTTGAAGTATTTGCATCACTTACTGCTTTCTTCCAGCGCCCCCTCCCCCCCCTCTCCTCGTTGGCGGTGGCTTTCTCTTCTGCGCCTCCTTGTTTTCTGTTTGTTTTATCCTTTTTTTCCTTTTTTTCTCCTTTATCGTCGTCCTTTTGCTCCTTCACTTCGCCCTCCATTATTTACTCCTTTCTTCACATCCTTTTCCTCTTCTTTAACGTCCTCCTGCACGTTCTCCTCCTTTTCCCTCCTCCTCCTCCTCCATCTCCTCCACATCCTTTATTTCCTCCTGCTTCTTCCCCCTCTTCCTCCTTCTTCCTCGTTCATCTCCTGCTCCTCTTCCTCCTCTCCTCCTCCTCCTCCTCCCGCGTCCGCGTCCTCCTCCTCCTCCTCCTCCTCCTCCTCCTCCTCCTCCTCCTCCTCCCCCCTCTTCCCTCCTCCTCTCGACCTCCAACCCCACACGCATATTACTCCGGGGTTTATTCGAGTGTTTGTTTGATCAAGTCACCCTCGAGCATCTTAAGGAGCAGCTCGGAGGCTACGTCTTCCTCAGCTCGGCCAAGGTGCGAAAGGGCTGAGAGAAAGGGGTCGGGGGGAAAATGCGCGAGGTGTTTATTTATTTATTTGCTGGTGTTACTTTTTGAGGGGAAGGGGAGGGAGAGAGAGGACTGACTCTCTCTCTCTCTCTCTCTCTCTCTCTCTCTCTCTCTCTCTCTCTCTCTCTCTCTCTCTCTCTCTCTCTCTCTCTCTCTATCTATCTATCTATCTATCTATCTATCTATCTATCTGTCTATCTATGAATCTCTTAATTTATTTTCTATGTACATCTTTTCTTATCTTGTCTTTTCCCTCCCATTTCCCATTTTTTCCCTCGATTTTGCATTTATCCCTTTTTTCCTTTTCCTCTCTTCCCTTCTTCTCCATTACTCTACCGCCTTCACCCTTCCCCCCCTCGTCACCCTCCTCCAACCCTTCCCTCCCTCCTCCCCCTCATCCCACTCCCCTCTCCTCCCTTCCCCCCCTCATCCCACTCCCCTCTTCCCTCCCTCCCCCTCCCTTCCCCTCTTCCCTCCCTTCCCCTCCTCTCCCTTCCCCTCCCCCCTCTTTTTTTCGTTCCATGCCGCGGCGACTGTTTTGATTTGAGTGTCGGGTGGGCGCCAGTGCGAGGGCGGGCAGCGCAAGCATCGCGCAAGCAGAGCAAGCGGGGCGGACAAGCAGGCAAGGGGGAGGGAGGGAGGGAGAGGGAGGGAGGGAGAAAGAGGGAGAGGAAGGAGGAAAGGAAGGAGGGAGGGAAGGAGGAGAGTGGGAGGGAGGAGGAAGGAGGAGGAAGAGGAAGGGGAGAGGGAGGAGGGAGGAAAGAGGAAGGAGGAAGAGGAAGGGAGGGGGAGAGGAGGAGGGAGGGAGAGGAAGGAGGAAGAGGAAGGAGGGAGGGGGGGAAGGGAGGGGAAGGGAAGGAGAGGAAGGAAGGAGAGGAAGGAGAAGAAAGAGAGAGAGAGGAAGAGAGAGAGAGAGAGAGAGAGAGAGAGAGAGAGAGAGAGAGAGAGAGAGAGAGAGAGAGAGAGAGAGAGAGAGAGAGAGAGAGAGAAGAGAGAGAGAGAGAGAGAGAGAGAGGGGGAGGGCAAGAATTAATCTCGACGACGGCTTCAAATTGTCGTCTCCATCTCTGGAAAAAAGGAAAGAAGAGGAAGAGGAGGAGGAGGAGGAGGAGGAGGAGGAGGAGGAGGAGGAAGAAGAAGAAGAAGAAGAAGAAGAAGAAGAAGAAGAAGAAGAAGAAGAAGAAGAAGAAGAAGAAGAAGAAGAAGAAGAAGAAGAAAAAGAAGAAGAAGAAGAAGAAGAAGAAGAGGAGGACGAGGAGGAGGAGGAGTTGCTGAAAGGTGGGGGGGAGAAGATAGGAGGAGGAGGAGGAGAAGGCAAAGAGAAGAAAAAGGGGGAGGGAAAGGAAGTAGATGAGAAAGATGGAAGGCTGAAGGAAAAGGAGGAGCAGAAGGATAGAAGAAACAGGAGATATAGGAAAAAGAGGGAGGGAACAAATAGATGATAATGATGATGACGATAATGATGATGCGATGAAGATGAGAAGAAGAAGAAGAGGAAGGTGAAGAGGGGGAAAAACTGGCCAGAGAGTAGCCGCGGCGGTCATTGAAGCGTGTAATGCGAACTGCACTTGGCCCAGAAAAGTATATATTTTTTTTTCTTTCTTTTTCTTTTTCGTCTTTCTTTCTTTTTTTTTAATGCTGATATTGCTTATTGGAGTGTTCATGCGGGGAGTGAGAAAATTAGATATGCAGATTAAGGGTGGCCGGACCGGGGCAGCTTCATGTGATGGGCTGTTTTTATTCTAAACCTTTTTCTTTTTTTTCTTTCTTTCTATTTTTTTCTTTTTTTTTGTGATATGGACTTTATTTTTTTCTTCTTCTTTTTCTTTTTCCTTTTAGGTAGGTAGGGTGAGATTGAAATGAGGCTGCTGCGAGAATGAGGGGAAGGGGGGGGGGGGGAAGGGGGGGGGGGGAGGGGGAGGGAGAGGGGGAAGCCATGTTGTTTAGGAATGGGCGTAATATTATTATTTTTTTTTTTTGCAATACTGTTATCAGGCAAAGAAAAAGTTCATACATTATATTTTAAACTAGTGTTTTGTTCATCTTTAGTTATTATTCTTAGTTCTCTCATTCTTGTCTTTCTTTGTCTTTTTCTTTTTTTTTTTTTTTTTTTTGCTTTTCGATTTTTTGTATTTTATTTTTATTCATTTTTTTTGTTCATCTTTTGTTATTATTCTTAGTTCTCTCATTCTTGTTTTTCTTTGTCTCTTTCTTTCTTTTTTTTTTTTGCTCTTCGATTTTTCCCTTCCTTGCATGAGTGACTCGGCAGGTGACGGCGGGGATCGGGCGGCCAAAAAGTGCCCGGGCCTTTCCTCACCCTGGGAGTGACCACGGGGCTTAGGGGTGGGGGGGGGAGCTGGGGCAGGGTGAATTTGGGCTAGGGGTAGGAAGGGGTTAGGGGAGGAGGAGGAGGAGGAGGGAGGGGGGATAGGGAGGAGAAGGAAGGAGGGGGGATAGGGGAGGAGGAGGGAGGGGGGATAGGGGAGGGAGAAGGGGATAGGGGAGGAGAAGGGGGATAGGGAGGAGGAGGGAGGAGGGGAGGATAGGGGAGGAGAAGGGGATAGGGGGAGGATAGGGGAGGAGAAGGGGATAGGGAGGGGGAGGAGGAGGGAGGGGGAGGAGAAGGGGATAGGGGAGGGGAGGAGGAGGAGGGAGGAAGGAGGAAGGAGGGTACATGCCCAATGCCCAGAAATAGGCAGGTCGTCGGGCATGTCGGCCGGGCTGTAGCGACATCGTTAGTCCTTCGCTAAGGAATCCTCCTGCTTTTGTTTCACTGCATTAAGCGCATTTCTGGCTCGGCGCGTCCGGCATTCCTCGTGGGGAGGAGGTGGAGGTGGGGGTGGGGGTGGGGGTGGGGGTTGGGGTGGAGGTGGGGGTGGGAGGAAGTACGGGAGGGGGAAGAAAGGGAGGTGGAAGTGGGGGAAGAGGGGAGTTGGAAGTAGGTGGTGGAAGTGGGGGGAGGTGGAGTGGAAGTGAGGGGGAAGAGGAGGGGAGGTAGGAGGTGGGGGGGAAGAGAAGGTGGAGTTGCAGATGGAAATGTAGAGGAGCTGGAGGAAGAGGAAGAGGTGGGAAGGAAGCAAGGAAGGAGGAAGAGGGGAGGGGAGGAAAAGAATGGGAAGGGGAAGAGGAGGAGGAGGAGGAGCGGAGGGAGAAAAAAAAGGAAGAGGTCCAGGGAGGGAATTCGGGTGCCAGGCGTGGTCAGTGGGGTCGTTAGATTTTGCGAAGAGTAGAGGGAGGGCGGGAGGGAAAAAAAAGGCTTTGCTATTTATTCTCTTAAGCGTCTGTTCTTGGGTAAAGTTGCGGTCGGTAAGTGATGCAGGTGGTGGAAAGGGGGTGGGGGGTGGGGGTGGGGGTGGGGGTGGGGAAGGGTTGTGTGAGCGTGGTACCAAGTGCGGGGTGCGTGGTACAACGTGGACGCCGCTCTTGGGAACACCTTTCGCCACCTTTTGCAACCGCCTCTTCATTGTTGTCAGCGCTTCTCTTGACGTGAGGACCCCCCCCCCTACCTCCTCCTCCTCCTCCTCCTCCGGTGCCCCCAGCTCATGTAAACTGCCTCTTCCCACCCCGGGCCTTGCTTTGCTTGGTAACAGGAAGGTATGCATGGCGTGGATTTTTTTACTATTTTTTCATTTTTTATTTTGATGTCCCTCTCTTTTTTCTCTCTTTATTCTTTCTCTCTCTCTCTCTCTCTCTCTCTCTCTCTCTCTCTTTAGTCTCTCTTTAGTCTCTCTCTCTCTCTCTCTCTCTCTTTCTCTCTCTCTCTCTCTCTCTCTCTCTCTCTCTCTCTCTCTCTCTCTCTCTCTCTCTCTCTCTCTCTCTCTCTCTCTCTCTCTCTCTCTCTCTCTCTCTCTCTCTCTCTCTCTCTCTCTCTCTCTCCTCTCCTCTCCCTCTCCCTCCCCCCCCCCGCCTCTTGCATTTTTTCCTCTCCCTTTTTTTCTCTCTCTTTTTTTTTGTAATTCGTGGAATCGCTACGCTACATCTCCCTTATTTCTCATCCTCCATCTCCTTCGACAGCGCCCACGCCCAAAAGTAAACACGTGTAAAAGAAAAGAAGGAAGGAACGCGAGGAATGTCTGAGAGGTATTTGGTGTGGGAGGGAGGAGGGAAGGAGGGAGGAAGGGATGGGAAAAGAAGAGAAAAGAGGGAAGGATTGATGGGTGGTATGGAGGGAGAGGAAGGGAGGGAGGGGAGAAAGAGGGAGGGGAGAAAGAGGGAAGGAAGGGTGGGTGGTATGGAGAGAGAGGAAGGAGTGAGGGAGGTAGAGAAGTTGAGGGAATTAGAGTGGGGAGGAGGGGAGTGGAGGTGAAGGGTGTGAGGGAGAAGAAGGAGGGAGGAGGGGAGGGAGGAAGAGGGAAGGAAGGGTGGGTGGTATGGAGGGAGAGGAAGGAGTGAGGAAGTAGAGAGAAGTTGGGATAGGGAAGGGAGGAGTGGAGGGGTGAAGGGTGTGAGGGAGAAGAAGGAGGGAGGGAGGGAGGGGAGGAAGAGGGAAGGAAGGGTGGGTGGTATGGAGGGAGGGAAGGAGTGAGGGAAGTAGAGAGAAGTTGAGGGAATTAGAGTGGGAAGGGAGGGGAGTGGAGGGGTGAAGGGTGTGAGGGAGGGAGGGAGAGAGTGAGGCGACGGAGAGACAGACAAACAAAGAGGTCACTCATGTATCAGAGACAAAAAAAAAAAAAGAAAAAAAAATATACCGCACACGAAATCGTCTCCAAATCAGATTAGAATTAAACACAAAAAGGAAAATAAAAAGAAGGTAAACCATTATAAAGAGAGGAGTTTTTCTCAGCAGACGCAACGACCCTCTTGAATGATAAAGACTCCCCTTAGCTCCTCTTAGGGGGTAGGTTAGCGCCTCTTCCCTTCCTCCTCTTAGCTCCTCTTAGCAGTTCATCTTAGGCAGGTCAGGCGGGGGGGTGGGGGTGCGAATTCTTGAGGTGACTGCAGGTGATCGCGAATGGCAGTGGGGTTGGAGGGGGTTGAAGGGGTTGAAGGAGGGAGAGAGAGGGTTACGGGGGGTGAGAGGGGGAGGGTCAGTGTGGAGGAGGTGGAGGGAGATGGGGGAGGGGAGACTGGGGAAAGTAAAGGTGGAGGAGGTGGAAGAAGGAAGGCTCCAGGTGGAGGGAAGAAAGTGGAAGATAAGACAAAAAAAAAAAAAAAAAAAATACAAGATGGAGTCAGTTGGTCGGGGGGGGGCGGGGGAAGGGAAGAGGGCGGTAGACGTAGAGGAAGAGGAAGAGGAAGAGGAAGAAGTGCTTGGAAGTATTTAGAGAGAGATCGCGGAATTTTACTTTTAGGATCCCGCCGTTTCCCGCTGCATCCCGCGTGTCGCTCCGCCCCTTCGGGAGAATGCTTTTTGGGGAAGAGCGCGGAGATCGGCCGCCGAGGATGCTAATGATTCCGATGCGGATGGGGAGGAGCCGGGGGAGGGAGGGGCTGGAGGGGAGTGGGGGGAGGGGGGGAGGGGGTGGAGGAGGGGGAGGAGGAGGGGTGGTTGGGTAAGGAGGAGGGAAATACAGGGAGGGAGTGGAGGGAGGGAGGGAGAGGGAGGGAGGGAGGGAGGAAGAGGGAGGGAGAGAGAGAGGGGGGGTAGGAAGAGGATGGAGGGAGAGAAAGGGGTAAGAGGATAGAGGTTAAATGAGAGAGTTAAAAGAAAGAGAGAAGGGAAGATGATGATAGAGGGAGAGAGAGAGCGCGCGCGGGGAATACAGAGGGAGGGAGGAGGGGAGGGAGCGAGAGGAAGGCACAGCAAGGGCGCCTCCAGATGCAGAATCCGTGTCGGCGCTCGTCTCCCTGATAAGACCTGTTAGTGGAGGGCAGTTGAGGGCACGTGCGGGCGAGCTAGGGGCAGGGGCTAGCTAGGGGCTGTTAGGGGGGCGGGCAGGGGTAGGTTGGCAGGGGGGCGGGTAGGGGTAGGTTGGCAGGGGTAGGTTGGCGGCAGCGGCGGGAGAAGAAGCTCGGCGTTTCGTGGCAGAAGAGACGAGGCAGGTGGAAGATGCTCTCGACTGGTCGCGGAGGCTTAAGCGGCCGGAGAGCGAGGGGTCATCCGCGTCTTCGGAGGAGGAGGACGGGGGGGGAGTCGTGGGTACTTTGGGCAGTGGGGGAGGGAGAAGGGAAGGGAGGGAGAAGGGAGAGGGGAAGTGAGGGTGGGTTGGAGGGAGAGGGAAGGAGGGAGGGAGAATTGAGAAAATATAAGAGATAGAGACAGGCAGACATACAAAGAGATAAAGATAGCGACTGAAAGACAAAATGAGAGAGAGAGAGAGAAAGAGACAGAGAGAGAGAGAGAGAGAGAGAGAGAGAGAGAGAGAGAGAGAGAGAGAGAGAGAGAGAGAGAGAGGGTAAAAGAAAGGAAAGAAGAGAAGAGAATTGCCCCCCTCTATGCATCCTCAATTTCTGTTTTGTGAGCTCGTCTCGTGCCGGAGGAATGGCATCGAGCTCGAGTTCTTTCTGTTTCTGTTTTATATTAGTTCTCCCTGCAGCCCGTTTTCTGTTTGCTTTGCTTTTGTCTTTACTCTTTTTGTTTTTCTTCGATTTTTGTATTTCTATTCATTCATTTTGTTGGCCTTTTTCATCATTTTGTTTTTTCTTTTCTTTTCTTCCTCTCTCTTACCTCCTTCTCTTCTTCCCTTCTCGTCTACAAATTTCCCCCCTCCTCTTCCCCTCTCCTCCTCCCCTCTCTCTCCTTCTCCTTCTCCCTTCTTCCTCCCCCTCCTCTTCCTCCCTCCCCTCTCCTCTCTCCTTCCCTTCTTCCTCTCTTCCTCCCTCCTCCCCCCCCCCCCTTCCTCGGAACCATGGAAAGCTAATCCTTACGATTTTTGCTTCCGTCTCTCCTCCGGCCTCGTTTATTGGAAGAGGGAGGAGAGAGAAGTGGGAATTGGAAGCGGGGAAGGGGTGGGGGTGGAGGGGGGTGACACTTCTCTTCCCCTTACCTCTCCTCCCTTTTTTATCGTCTTCTCTATTCATTTGCTTTCTTTTCTTTTTCCGTATTTGTTTTATCTGTTTTATCCCCAATTGATTTTCTCTAATTATCCCTTATTCCATTTCTTCTCTTCTTTCTTTATCATCTCCCTCTCCTTTCCGATCTCTTCTCTTTCATTTCATCCTTCTTTCGTCCTTCCTACTCCTCTTCCTCTTTTCCTTCTTTTCTGTTTCCTTTCCTCCCCTTCCCTCCTCATCCCTCTTCTTTTTTCTGTCCTCCTTCTCTTCTCTCTCTTCCCCTCTCCTTTCTTTCTCTCCCTTTCTTGCTCATTTTCTCCCCTTCCCTTCCCTTCCCTTGCTTTATCTCTCCCCATCCCTCTCCTCCTCCTCTCGTCCCCTCTCCTATCTCCCCCTTCTGCCCCCCCCATCCCCTCCCCGCTTCAATCCCGAGTGCCATCGAGATAAGATAGGGGGCTTCAGGCTACATTCAGGCCAGTGAACCCCCTCCCCCCTCCCCCTTCCCCATGGGCCAAGGAGGCTTCCGGAGGCTTTTTCTATTCCGTTTGGATGATGTCAAAATAATTGTTTATTATTTATTATTATTTTTTTTTTTCTTAATATTTTATTCATTTTTTTCTTAATATTTTATTCATTTTTTTCTTATTATTTTATTTTATTTTATTTTTATTTTTTTTCTTATTATTTTATTTTATTTTTATTTTTCTTATTATTTTATATATATATTTTTTTTTATTTACTTTTTAAAAAGTTAATTGAGTCTAATTTTGGGTAAATGGTCCGTGATGATTGTGAGAAGAGAGGGAGAGAAAAAATGGAAAGGAAAATAAAAGAAAGACGAGGAATTAGATTAAGGACAGATGGGAAAGCGAATTGGAATTGACGCCTGATGGGCGGAGAAAGCGCGGACTAAAAAGAGAAAGAGAGAAAAAAAAGAGGAAGAAAAGAAAGAAATACGGGAACGAGATACACTGGAAAAAAGCGACATAATTTGATCAGAGCGACGCGGCGTGTCCGAGCAGCAGCAGCAGGAGCAGCAGGAGCAGGAGCAGGAGTAGGAGTAGGAGCGGTGTCCCCTCCCCTTCCCCCCTCCCTCCCTCCCTCCCTCCCCCCACTCCCCCCTCAAAAGCAAGCAGGGGATCTCTGTCATGACCCTGAATGGTGATGAGAAGGGGAGGGGGAGGGGAGGAGGGGAGGTGAGGGGGAAGGGTGGAGGGGGCGTTGACACCACTTTCTACTTTGGATCATCACTATTCCGGTGCCGTTGAGGCCGAAGGAGGGGAATGCCTTTGTCTCCGCTGCGGGGATCGCGAAATTTAGGGGCGGGGGGGGCGGGGGGAGGGGGAGATGGGATGGGATGGGCGCCGGTGGAGTGTCTGTTTGTCTGTCTTCTCTCTGTCTGTCTGTCTTTTCTCTCTCTCTCTCTCCCTCTCTCTCTCTCTCTCTCTCTCTCTCTCTCCCTCTCTCTCTCTCTCTCTCTCTCTCTCTCTCTCTCTCTCTCTCTCTCTCTCTCTCTCTCTCTCTCTCCTCCCTCTCTCCCTCCTCCCTCCTCCCTCCCTCCCTCCCTCCCTCCCTCCCTCCCTCCCTCCCATCCCATCCTCCCCCTTGTTTATTTATTTATCTATTTACTTCCCCGAGGTGACGCGGAACTGGCCCGGCCGTGACAGCAAGCAGGGTCACCGGGACACACAGTGTTATTTATCCCTCCGCCAGCCGGGTCGGTGTCGTCATTGCGAAGGACGCGTCCGAGAGACAGGCTGTATTTGCAGGGTCTCGTGGCGTCTCTGTCGCCTTGTCTCGTTTGGTTTATTTATCCATTGGTCATTGTCATTTTTGTCCCCGTTCGTGTTCTGCTGTTTTTTTGGCGTTCTTGTCCTGCCTTTTGGTTCTTCGTGGGGTTTTGAGCTGGGTCCGTGTGGTGTCCTGCCTCTTGTTCTTGTTCTTCTGTCCGTGTCCGTGTGGTGTTCTGGCCAGCGTCTTGTTCTTGTTCTTCTGTTTGTGTGGTGTCCTGCCTCATGTTCTTGTTCTGTTTGTGTCCGTGTGGTGTCCTGCCTCATGTTCTTGTTCCGTCCGTGTCCGTGTGGCGTCCCCCGAATTCCGTTTCCCAAAGGCGGGGATCGCGGGCGGCCGGGTCGGACGCGGGCGCGAGGAGGCGCCGCGGCCCAGGAAGGGCTTGTAGAGCATCTCATAAAGTTTGCGGAATCGAAAATTGTCTCATTCACCGATAGATATATTAGGGAGAGGGTCCAGGGGGGTATGGGGGGGGGGAGGGAGGGAGAGGGAATTGGTATTTACTTCGGCGAGTGTCTGTGAGCTTTGCGTCGTCTGGGCATAGAGGCGAGAGTCCCGTTCGCCTGAGTGCATGGTGTGTGGAGTCAAGTGGTGGGGACTCGTTGGCTTCTCCGCTTTTGCCTTCTTTGTCTTATCGTTGTCTCTGCCTCCTTCCCCTCTCCTTCATCTTCTTTGTTAATGTTTCCTATTCCTCTTCCTTCCTGTCCTTTTACTCCTCGTCTGCTCTACTAGTTCACTGTTCTCTCTTCTTCTCCCCTCTCTCTGTTTCCGTCTTCCTATTCTTTTTTCTTCTTCCTCTTCTTTTCCTACTCCTCCTTCCTCTCCTCTTCCTCCCTTCTCCTCTCTCTTCCCTCCTCCTCACCTCCTCCCTCTCCTCCTCCCCCTCCCTCTCCTCACCCTCCCTCCCTCTCCTCACCCCTTCCCCCCCACCCCTCCACCCCCCCCCCCGCCGGATCAAACAATAGCGGACAGCGGCGGCGACGGTGCTATCGGATGTGCATTAGCCGGCCGTCTTGTCTGATGCTATCGGCCGCGACTGTAGCATGTACGGCCTCGCTCGCCATAATGAGCCCCGCGACCTTAGAGGAGGTGCGCTGCTGCTTGTGCCTTGTACGCCGTGGGGGGGGGGGGAGTAGGAGGGGGAGGGAGGAAAGGGTGTGCGAGGGGAGGGGAGGGGGAGGGGAGGAGGAGGGAGGAGGAGGGAGGAGGGGGTTCGGCGTGCGTGCTTGTGTGGGAAGGGGGTTGGGAGTGGGGGGGGAGGTTGATTTGGTTAGATATTTTTATGCTTTTATAAATGTTTTATTATTATTATTATTATTATTAATCTGTCTTGTTATTTTTTATTTGTTTTGTGTGTGTGTGTGTGTTTCTTTGGACGGATGCATTCTCAGGCACCCACGAGAGGGTGAGAGTAAAGGAGAGACAGACGGACCAATACATATGGATCCAGAAAAAATAGCAATAGAGGTAGAAAAGAGAGAATAAAAAAATACAACACAGGGCCATCAAGTGTAATGTCGGAGGCGGCGGTGGCGGGAGCGGCGGCGTGGGCGGTGGCGGGGGCGGGGGCGGTGTCCTCGGGTGGCGGGCGTCGAGGCGGCCTTTGACAAGCCACGGGGGTTTACAGGTGCTTGTTGCTTTGCTGATTGTGTGGCGCTGAGGGAGGCGGCGGCGGCGGAGGGTGGCGAGGCAGTGTCTTTTTTGTTCATCTTCTCTCTCTCTCTTGCTCTTTCTTTGTCTGTGTGCTGCCGGGGTTTTTGCGCCGAAGGTCGTATGTCTTGCTTATTATCTAGATATTCTGTGTGCATCTGCCTCGCTTTTCTCTCTCTCTCTCTCTCTCTCTCTCTCTCTCTCTCTCTCTCTCTCTCTCTCTCTCTCTCTCTCTCTCTCTCTCTCTCTCTCTCTCTCCTCTTCCTCCTTGTCCCTGCTCCTCCCGCTTCCACCTTTCTTCCTCCCTCTCCTCCCTTTACTCACAGCTCTCTTCATTTCTCTCCTTTGGTTCTTCCTCTCTCACTTATCAGTTTCCCGCTTTCTCCTCTTCCCTCTCCTCCTCCTCCTCCTCTCCTCCTTCTCTCCTCCTCCTCCTCCTCTTCCTCCTCCTCCTCCTCCTCTTTCCCTCCTCCCCCTCCTGCTTCTCCTCCACCTCCTCCTCCTCCTCCTCCGTTTCTCGCAGTTCCGACCGCCTTCGTAAATTGTGGATCGGGGGCGGCGGCGGTGTCGCGGTTCTCTCGTCTAATTGGTGGATCCGAGAGACAGCGGCTCCTGAGCGTGAGGTCTTCTCGACGGTTCCCGAACGTCGCGGAGGGGTGGGGGGTGGAAGGGGAAGGGGGAGGTGGGGATCTGGAGGAGAGGGGAAGGGAAGGGGTGGTGAGTGTGAGGAGAAGGAGGGTTGGGTTGGGGGTGAGTGCTTGGATGGGGAAGGGGAAGGGGAGGGAGGAAGGAAGAAGGGAAGGGTGGGGGAAGGAAGGAAGGAATAAGGCAGATGAAGGGAGAGAATGAAGGGAGAGGAGATGAAGGAGAAGGAAAAGGAAGGGAAGGAGCGAGGGAGGGAGAGGGAAGAGGAGGGAAGGAGGAGGAAGAGGGAAAGGAGGGTGGGAGGGTAAGGAGGAGGAGGAGAAGGGGGGAGAAGGGGAAGCGAGCCGAGGAGGAGGAGGAGGAGGAGAAGGAGAAGGAGAAGGAGAAGGAGAAGGAGAAGGAGGAGAAGGAGGAGAAGAGGAAGAGGAAGGAGAGGAAGAAGGAGAAGGAGAAGGAGGAAGGAGAAAGGCTGACGCAGGAGCCCCCCCGCCGACAGCTGGGACGGGCGCGGAGATAACAGGGCGTCGATAATCAGCGCTTAAGAATGAGCCATCGGTATCGGCGACACGAGGCGAAGCGTCTCCGGGTCGGGGGATGACCTAGACAGATGGCTGGGGGTGGGGGGAGGGGGGGGGTGGCGTGGGGGTGGGGTGGGGGGTGGGGTGGCGTGGGGGAGGGAAAGGGTATTGGGTAGGGGAGGGTTTCTAGCCGTAGTTGGAGGAATGGGAGGGAGTTGAAGGGGGTGGGAGTAGGTGGAGGGATGGGGAGGAGGTGGGGGTTGGAAGAGGAGGAGAGGGAATAGGATTAGGGCGACAGGAGGATTAGAAGAGGAGAGGGGAGGAGGTAGGAAGAGAAGGCAGGGGTGAGAGAGAGAGAGAGAGAGAGAGAGAGAGAGAGAGAGAGAGAGAGAGGGAGAGAGAGAGAGAAAGAGAGAAGAGAGAGAGAAAGAGAGGAAGAAAGAGAGAGAGGAGAGAGTGAAAGAGAAAGAGAAAGAGAGAGAGAGAGAGGAGAGAGAGAAAGAGCGAGAGAGAGCAGCAGCAACAACTGGCTTTGTGCTTGTGGAGACGCGGCAGAGGCCCCAGAATGCCCCCCAATGCCCCCCAATACCCCCCCCCCCGTCTGACGCGGTCTTAACAGGAGGTCTCTTCGGGGATCTTCAAGACGCGCGCAGTTCGGGGATCCAGCGTCGCCGGCGGGGATCCGGGAGCCTCGGCGGTTGTCATCCTTGAAGGAGGGGAGGGGAGGGGAGGGGACGGGTTTCCTCCCTCCCTCTCTCACTTCCTTCCATCCTTCCTTCCTTCCTTCCTCTCCCTCTCCTTCCTCCCTTCCTTCCTCCATCCTTCCTCCTTCCCTTTCCTCCCTCTTCCATTCATTCCCTTTCCTCCTCCTTCCTTCCTTCCTTTCCTCCCTCCTTCCTTCCCTTTCCTCCCTCCTTCCCTCCTTCCCTTTCCTCCCTTCCATCCTTCCTTCCCTTCCCTCCCTCCCTTCCTTCCCTCCCTCCCTCCTTCCCTCCCTTCCTCCCTTCCTTCCTTCCCTTCCTCCGTCCCTCCCTTTCCTCTTCTCTCCTCCACCCTCTCCCCCTCTCCCTCTTTTATCCCCTTTCCTCCCGCGCCAAGATAACGGTTATGGATGATGCCGGATGACATGAGGATAATGACGTGAAAGTAATGATGATCTTGGGGATTACTTCGCGAATGGTAATGATGATGTTAATGCCAATGCCGATGGCGCGATAATGCCAGGTGAGTTGTGGCACCCGTGGCACCTGATAACG
>NC_091560.1:378385-410885 GCF_042767895.1 Penaeus vannamei | reverse complement strand
AGAAGCACGATAGGATCTGCCGTCTCGTCATGCCGGGAGGGGTCTAAAACGCGACGAGGAGGGGGGAGGGGGGCCCTGGTGTGGTGTGGCGTGGAGTAGCGTGATATGGTGGTGTGGTGTGTGATGTGGTATGGATGGGTGTGGCGTAGAGTAGCGTGATATGGTGTTGTGTGGTGTGGTGTGGTATGGTCGAGGGTGGAGTGAGACGTGCTAGGAAAATGGTGGCATTGCTGGCAGGTGTAAAAGCGACGGTCGTCTTTGTTCAGCGTCAGAGCCGGTGGATTCGGGGTCGTGGAAGGATAAAAGGGGAGGATGGAGGGGAAGAAGGAGGAGGAGGAGGCGGAGGAGGGAAGGAAAAGAAAAGGAGACGGAGAGACAGGCCGTCAAGGAGGGCGAGAGGAGGTCTTGGCGCCACCGCCGTCTTCCTCTTCTTCTTCTTCCTCTTCATTTTCCTCCTCCTCTTCCTCCGCCTCCTCCTCCTCCTCCTCCTCCTCTTCCTCTTCCTCCGCCTCGTCCTTGTACCTGACACCTGCTCCGTCACCATCAGCCTCATCACCGTCGTCAGCGCCGAGGTGTCAGAGCGCTTCCGTCGCCGCCGGTCTGCCGCTGACCATCGGCTCTGTCGTTTGACGTTGATGTGTCTCTCGCGGTAAAAAGAAAAAAAAGAAAAAAAAAAGAAAAAAAAAAGTGTCTTTCGCGGTAAAAAAAAAAAGTCTTTCGCGGTAAAAAAAAAAAGTCTTTCGCGGTAAAAAAAGAAGAAAAAAATGTGTCTTTCGCGGTAAAGAAAAGAAGAAAAAAGAAAAAAAAATGTGTCTTTCGCGGTAAAAAAAAAAAAAAAAAAACTAGAAAAAAATGTGTTTTTCGCGATAAAAAAAAAAATGTGTTGGGGGTCAGGGATTGGAGGCTGATTGGAGGTAGGTTGGGGGCTGATTGGGAGGTGGGGGGGTCAGGGGCGTGTGGGGGTGGGTGGGGTGGAGGGGGATTGAAGGATTTGGTACCGCGGGTTGATTGGATTCTCCGAGGGGGGATGAGCGCTGTCTCTGTCGTTGTTGTTGTTATTGGTTCTGTGGTCGTTTTTTATTGCTGGAGGTGTTTGCGATAATGGTTATTGTTCTGGTATTAATGGACTGCTGTTATTGATATTACTGGTATTATCTTCATTATTGTTATAACTGTGGATGTGACTGTATTTATCATTAGTGAAATTATTACTATTATTATTATTATTATTATTATTATTATTATTATTATTATTATTATTATTATTATTATTATTATTATTATTACTGTTATTGTTATTATCATCATCATCATCATCATCATTATCATCATTACCGTTGTTGTGCTGTTATTATGTAGTGCAATTGTTATTCTGATGATACTATTACTGTTGATATTAAAGTGATAACTATTATTGTCATCACTACTTTCATCATCATCATTATAACCATCATTATAACACACACACACACACACACACACACACAATCACACACAATCACACACACACACAATCACACACACACACACACACACACACACACACACACACACACACACACACACACACACACACACACACACACACACACACACACACACACACACACAATCACACACAATCACAAACGCAACACACACACACACAAACAAACACCCACAACACACCTGCATACAGACAGCACACACAATCACAAACGCAACACATACACAAAAAACAAACACACACCCACACACCCACACACAATCACAAACGCAACACACACACAAAAACAAACACACCCACACACAATCACACACAATCACAAACACAATCACAAACGCAACACATACACAAAAAACAAAAACAAACACACACACCCACACACAGAGTGCCCAGGTTGCCTGCTCCTGCAAATGACTTGCATTAATGATCGCCCGAATCCCGGAGGTATTTTCTCCCCCGCCAGATGCCGCGTCGATCGCGATGACTTGTGGCATCAAGGCGCGACGTATTTGGGTAAACTCATTACCCTATTGACTAATCCCCTTTCTTTTCTCTCTCTTTCTCGCTGCAGGTACGTATGGAGGAATGGGGAAGACGGAAAGAAGAGGAGGAGGAGGAGGAGGAAGAGGAGAAGGACGTGAGAGAGAGAGAGATAAGTAGATGTTCACGCGTTTTTTTTTCTTTTGTGTGTGTGTGTGTGTGTGTGTTTGTGAGTGTGTGTGTGTGTGTGTGTGTGTGTGTGTGTGTGTGTGTGTGTGTGTGTGTGTGTGTGTGTGTGTGTGTGTGTGTGTGTGCGTGCGCTGGCCCCTTGTTACCCGGGTGCGTGTTGTTGTGGGGCCGAGTGCGTTGACAACCCCTCATCACCGGGTTGGTCGGGTAATTACTGGAGCGTTGGGACGGGCGCGGGGGGGGTGCGTGCGTGGCGAGGTGGAGGAAGGAGTGGAGGGAAGGAGGAAGAGATGGAGGGAAAGAAAGAGGGAAGGAAGGGAGGATAGAAGGATAAGGCAGTAGATACATGCAGAGAGAGAGAGAGAGAGAGAGAGAGAGAGAGAGAGAGAGAGAGAGAGAGAGAGAGAGAGAGAGAGAGAGAGAGAGAGAGAGAGAGAGAGAAGGTAGAAAATTAAGAAAAGCAAGAAATAGACAAGGGAAGAGCAGGAGATGCACGCTGAGGAGAGGAAATTCGATAAAAAAAGGAAAATGAAAAATTGCAGTGATTCTCCCCCCCCCCCCTTTAAAGTGTGCAGGATTCGGGAGAGGTAAGCAATAATCATTAAGTTTTCCTCTTTTTTTAAAACTCTCTTCATCTCTCCAATTTCCTTCTTGCTCCCACCCTGAATCCTCCTACTCCTCCCCCCCCACTCCCTCTGCGCGCACTCCCAGAGCTTCCCCCTCAAATATTTCCCACTCTGTACTCCCTCTCACTCGTCCTCCAACTCCCTTCCTTCACTCCCCTTTCCCCTCCACACGTTCACCACTCCTTCCACTCGCTCCACACGTTCTCCACTCTTCACTCCCACTCATTCCCCGCTCTTCACTCCACCCACGTATTCCTTACTCCGCCCCACTCTTTCCACTCTCCTTTCCCCTCCTCCCCATACGTTCCCACTCCCCCCCCTCCCCCATCCCACTCCAGCCCACTCCCCTCACAGCCAGCGGTCGTGATTCCCCGTGTGCTAATGAACGACTCGAGCTGTGACCTGACGGAGGCGATGTAGGCGAGGGTGACGGGCAGTGGGCGGGGGAGGGGGGGGTAGAGAGAGTAGGTGGATGGGTGGGCGGTTGGATGGGCGTTTGGGACGGTGGGTGAGTGGATGAGAGTTGGGGAGGATGGATGAGCGGTTGTGGGTGGATGGGCGACGTAGGTGGGGTTTCGGTAGGATGGGAAACGGAGTAAGGGAAAGAGGGAGGGAGAGGGATTGGGTGGAGAGAGGGCGTGGGCGTGGGCGTGAGAGGTGAAGGTGGAGATGGGGTGAAAGAGATAGGGTGGGTGTGGAGAAGGGCGGGAGAGGGAGAGATGAGAGAGAGGGTATCGATGCTCTCGGGCTCTTTGGACGGGTGTGTGTGTCCCCGTGTACATGTCCCTACGTACATGTGTGTGTATTTGTGTATGTGCGGGGGTGTACTTCAAAAAATGAGTTGATATGCTAGGAGTGCCGAAGGAAGGAAGACGGAGGTTGAAGGGAGAACTTGGAGGAGGAGGAGAAGGAGAGGAGGAAGGGGAAGGGGGAGGAGGGGAAGGAGGTGGGGTGAGAAGCACCGTCAATGGGGCCTCGTTATCCACCTGCGCCGCGGGAAAATTACAGGAACGCCCGCGATAAAAACGTGGGCTGGCGGAGCGCAGGGCGAGGCGGGGGCCCGCTCGGCCCGACAGCTGGATTGTCTGCTTTTATCCGCAATCATCCCGACAAGTGGTCACGACACGGGGCTAACAGCATCCTTGGTGTGATGCCCTGTCCACCGCGGCGATGCCCAGCGCCCTCGCGCGCCGGATGCCGACGCTCGCTCGCTCGTGTTCATGCCCGATTGGCCGCGGCGATGCCCTCGTCGGTGTGTCGGGGGGGAGGCGGAGGGAGGGGGGGCGGCGAGGGAGGCCGGGGGCGTTTGAGGAAGGAAGATGGAGAGAGAGAGAGAGAGAGAGAGAGAGAGAGAGAGAGAGAGAGAGAGAGAGAGAGAGAGAGAGAGAGAGAGAGAGAGAGAGAGAGAGAGAGAGAGAGAGAGAGATTGCAGGGCGCTGCAGAGTGTTGCACGGGCGTCCCCGGGCGGCCTCCAGAGAAGCCCGGGTGTCCCAGAGGCGTCGGGAGCGGTGTCCCGGCCGCGCCCCTCCCGCGATGGGCTCCCCGATAGCCCCTCTTATTACCTCCCCAATTAGGGGCGTCCGCGTCTCCCTCGTCTGTCCGCTGGGGCGCTGCTGCCTCTGCCGACGGCCCTCTGAGCAGGCCTTCTGATCCCCGGCCTGCTTTGATGCGGGCGCGCCTGTTTCTCTGTGGCACTCGGGGCCGTAACGAGCGCGCGTCCGCCCCCCACCCTTAACCGGACGCCACTGAAGGCCCGGAGCCCGCGACTCGATCTCAAAGGGCGATTGTGGGGCGGCGATTGTGGTGGTCGTTTGGTCGTTAGAGTCGGGTTGGGCGAGGATGGCGAGGCGGGTTTGTGTGTGTGTGTGTGTGTGTGTGAGTGTGAGAGAGAGAGAGAGAGAGAGAGAGAGAGAGAGAGAGAGAGAGAGAGAGAGAGAGAGAGAGAGAGAGAGAGAGAGAGAGAGAGAGAGAGAGAGAGAGAGAGAGAGAGAGTGTGTGTGTGTGTGTGTGCGTGTGTGTGTGTGTGTGTGTGTGTGTGTGTGTGTGTGTGTGTGTGTGTGTGTGTGTGTGTGTGTGTGTGTGTGTATGTCTTAGTTTCGTCAGGTGGAAAGGTGGGTTGGTGGGTAAGTTGTATGGTTAAATGATTTTGGGATGAATGGTGTAAATAGAGTTTTCAAATTTCTGTTCAAAATCTCTAGGTTTTGTGTTTTTTCTACATTTTTCTCTCGCCGTTCTTTTTTCCTGCTCTCTTGAAACGTTTCCAGTTACACACCTCTTTGGCACTCTCTTCCTCCCACCTTCCCCCCCCCCACCCACCCTATGCATATACCCCCTTTCGTACACACTCCCTGCTCCCCATTTCCCCCCTCCCGCACCCCACCTCACCCCCTACTTCTCCCCCACCCCACCACCCACTCCTCCCCCACCCCCACTTCTCCCCCACCACCCACTCCACCCCCCACCCCACCACCCACTTCTCCCCCACCCTACCACCCACTTCTCCCCCACCCCACCCCACCACCCACTCCTCCCCCCACCCCACCACCCACTACTCCCCCTTCCCCCTACTTCTCCCACCTCGAGGCTGTCTTACTCTGGTGTTCCACGGGTTTTATGTTCTCTTAAATCCTTGGAAGTTCGGTTTCTCTCTCAATTTCTCGGGTCTTCTTCTTCCTATCTGCTCAAGTGGCCTGTATTTGCTCGCTTCATTGGCTCTCGCCAAGTTAAACTCGGACCGAAGAGGCGCTTTTGTGAGGGTTTTTTTTCTTTTGAGTGTTTGTGTGTGTGCGTGTGTGTGTGTGCGTGTGTGTGTGTGTGTGTGTGTGTGTGTGTGTGTGTGTGTGTGTGTGTGTGTGTGTTTGTGTGCGCGTTTGCCTCTGTTGGGAGACTATTTTCTTCTCCCCATTTTTAAAATTTGTTTTCATTTCATCACCATCACCATCGTCGTCATCATCAATAACCTCTCCCCACCTTCCCTCTTTCCCCTCCCCCCCCCGCCTCCGCATCACCTCCCCCCACCCCCTCCACCCCCTCCACCCCCGCCCCCGCCCCCCGCCCCCGTCTTCCGATGTCTGCCGAGTTCGCCGGGCGGAGAGATGCGTCGCGATGCAGATTCAGGCAAGACGTTAATTGTTGCCACGGGATATTTTGCCGGGGCGTGAGAAGCAGGCTAGGAGGAGGGAGGAGGAGGAAGGGAGGGAGGGAGGGAGGGAGGGAGGGAGGGAGGGAGGGAGGAGGGAGGAGGAAGGAGGAGGAGAGGAAGAGGAGGAGGAGGAGGAGGAGGAGGAGGAGGGGGCGTGAGAAGCAGGCTAGGAGGAGGAGGAGGAGGGAGGGAGGGAGGGAGGGAGGGAGGGAGGGAGGGAGGGAGGAGGAGGAGGAGGGAGGGAGGGAGGAGGAGGAGGAGGGAGGGAGGAGGGAGGGAGGGAGGGAGGGAGGAGGGAGGAGGAGCGAGAGGAGGGGAGGAGGAGGAGGAGGAAGGAAGGAAGGAAGGAAGGAAGGAAGGAAGGAAGGAAGGAAGGAAGGAAGGAAGGAAGGAAGGAAGGAAGGAAGAAGATTTGGGAGGAGAGGGGGAAATGCAGACTAGTTGGGGGATGAATAAGGAGAAGGAGTTCTCTTGCCTCCTCCTTCCTGTCTTCTACCTTTCCTTCCTTTCTTCCCTTCCCCTGTCGTCTCCTCTTCTCTCTCCTCTCATACCGATCTTCCCTTCCCCTCTCCTTCCCATCACTCCCTTCCCTTTCCTCCTGTCCCCTTCTTTCCCCTCCCATCCCATCCACCTCATTTCTCCCCCTCTTCCCCCTCCCATTCCTCCCCACCTCTCCCTCCTCCTCATTCCTCCCACCTCTCCCCTCCCCTCCCCTCATTCCTCCCCACCTCTCCCCTCCTCCCCCCATTCCTCCCCACCTCTTCCTCCCTCCCCCCATTCCTCCCCACCTCTCCCATCCACCTCATTTCTCCCCCCCATTCCTCCCCACCTCTTCCTCCCCATTCGTCGAGGGAGGCCAAAGGAGGGAGAGAGGCCTCTCGCTCCCCGCCGCCGCTCTCGCTTTTCCTAATTGCTGCGTCCGGCGCGAGTGGAGGAGAGTTCCGGGTCCCCTTCGTCTCCCTCTCGATGGGCGCCCCTGAGTGACCCCCGGCGCTCGTCGCTCGTCCTCCCATCGCCGCCGCTTGCTTGGGATGGCCTTCTTGGGCTCTCTTTTTCCCTTATTATTTTAATTTCTTAGTGTTTTCTTGTTTTCCTTTCTCCTTCGTTTTTTTCTGTTTTTTTTTTTTCACTTCCTTCTTCCCGCTTTCCTGTTTTCCCTTTTTCCCCCCTTTCCCGTTTTCCTCTTTTCCTTCCCCCTCGTCTCCTCCATTTTCCTAGCGTCCCCCCCTTCCTCCTCCCCCCAGTCCATCATCAGGAGTTGCAGGAGTCGGGCATCGGCTTGCGAGGGGCATTGCACAGGGCTTGTGTGCGGGGCCGGTGCTAATTGGCCTCGCGGTGCACTGGAAGGGAAACCCATAGGGGGGTTAGGCGCCGTGGGGGGTAGGGGTAGGGGGTATGGGTGTGGGGAGGGGTATGGGTATGGGTATGGGGAGGGGGGGAGGGGATGGGTATGGGGAGGGGTATGGGTATGGGTATGGGTATGGGGAGGGATACGGGGTAGGGGATGGGGAAGGGAAGGGGATGCGGAGACGAGGATGAGGAAGAGGGAGGGGTGGGTGCGGGCATGAGTGTGAGTCTTGGGTTAGGGACGGGGATGGCGAGGGGTATGAGGATGAGGAAGAGGAAGGGTATGTGGGTATGGGTACAGGTCTGGGGACGAATACTGAAGGAGCGACAGGGATTAGCATGAGCATGGGTCTCTGGACGGGTATGGGCGGCCAGGTGCAAGGAGAAGAGAGAGAGTGCACAGAAGGACCGCTGCTTGACTCCGCCTTTGGACGTGGACTGGGGGTGGGGGGGTGGGGAGGGGGCCTCCTGGACTGGGGGAGGGAGTTGGGGGCTCCTGGACTGGGGAAGGGTGGGGGGGCTCCTGGACTGGGGGAGGGAGGGGAGGGGGCTCCTGGACTGGGGGAGGGAGGGGGGCTCCTGGACTGGGGGAGGGAGAGTGGGGTCTCCTGGACTGGGGGGAGGGGGTGGGGGGGCTCCTGGACTGGGGGAGGGAGGGGGGCTCCTGGGCTGGGGGAGGGAGGGGGGGCTCCTGGACTGGGGGAGGGAGTGGGGGCTGTTGGACTGGGGGAGGGAGGGGGCTCCTGGACTGGGGGGAGGGAGTGGGGGCTCCTGGACTGGGGGAGGGAGGGAGGGAGGGGGGGAGGAGGAAATGCAGCTTAGGAGACCCCAGCCGAGTCCACTTGAGGTCGGACTCACCTAGGCGTGATTAAACAGGTAGGATTAGAGACTCTAATGGTGGGACTTGAATTGAGGGAGGGGGGCCAGGGGGGTTAGGGTTAGGGGTTGGGGGGGGAAGGAGGGAGGAGGGTGTGGGGGGGTAAGTAAGAAGAAGCAGTCTGGCCGGGCTGCATCTTGACAGGGGCGAGGGAGGTGGTTCGACAAGCAGTCACACGAAACTTACCAGCGGGTGTCATCCGTCTCTGCCGCGGCTTATCTGCCATCGCGCTCCGCGGCGTCTCCCACGGCAGGCCCGAGGGGGGGAAGGGGGGGGGAGGGGAAGGAGGAGGAGGAGGAGGAGGAGGAGGAGGAGGAGGAGGAGGAGGAGGAGGAGGAGGAGGAGGAGGAGGAGGAGGAGGAGGTGTCCTTTGTTTATTGGAGGTGTGTCTCTTCCCCCACCCCCCCTTGTCCTCCTCGACGCTCCTCCCACGCTGTGCATATTTTGCCTTTTTTTTCTACTTCATTATCTCTTCGTCTTCTGCTTTTTGTTTTTCTTCTCGTGTTCCTTCTCCTCTCCCTCCTCCTCCTTCTCCCTCTCCTCCTCCTTCTCGCCCTCATCCTCCTCCATCTTCTTCTTCCTCCTCCTATTTCTTCCTCTCAATCCTCCTTCCTCCTCCTCCTCCATCTTCTTCCTCCTTCCTCTCAATCTTCCTCCTTCCTTCTTCATTCCTCCTTCATTCCTCCTCTCATTCCTTCCTCACTCTCCCTCATTACCTCCCCTCCCCATACCTCCCTCATTCTCCCTCACCCCTCCCACTCCCACCCCCTCGCCCGGTAGCCACCATTGGACCTCCTGCATCACTATCCCCCTCCCCCCCCATTTGTCACGCCCCCTTATGCAAGTGATGCCCTTCCCACGTTGTCTCTCGTGGGGGGGGATTCCCGGGGGGGAGGTGGGGGAGGGAGGTGCTGTATTCACTGTCCCTGCTTGCTGGAGGGGGGAGGGGAGGAGGGGGGAGAGGGGAGAGGGGAGAGGTCTGGATGTTTGTCCGTCTTGAGTGTGTGTTTGGATGAATGGGGGGTTGAGGTCCGTCTGTTTATCTGTCTGTTAGTCTTTCTCTCTCTCTCTCTCTCTCTCTCTCTCTCTCTCTCTCTCTCTCTCTCTCTCTCTCTCTCTCTCTCTCTCTCTCTCTCTCTCTCTCTCTCTCTCTCTCTCTTTTTCTTTATCCCCCCCCCCCCTTTATTCAGAAGGATCCTGGTGGCAAGTTGCTTGAGATTGCTCCTAAGTTGTTCGGGTGAGCAAGCGGAGGAGAAGAGGAGGAGGAAGAAGAAGAAGAAGAAGAAGAAGAAGAAGAAGAAGAAGAAGAAGAAGAAGAAGAAGAAGAAGAAGAAGAAGAAGACAAGGAGAAGGAGACGAAGAAGGAGACGAAGAAGAGGAGGAAGAAGAGGAGCAGGAGCTGGAGCTGGCTCCTGCGAGCACCTGAGCGGCGGGGACCGCGACCGACGGGGGCAGACGGCCGACGGAGAGACCGGTCCGGCTATTAGTTGGTCTGCCGTCGACGTATGGGATTAGCCGCCGTCTCGTTGCTCTCCTCTCCGCGCCCTTCTCTTCTGCATCTTCCTGTCCTCTCCTCTCCTTTCCTACCCTCCTCTTTGTCTCCTCTCTGTCTCCGTCTCCTCTCCTTTACTTCCCTCCCCTCCCCTCCTCTCCTACTTTATCATCCTTCCCCCCCTTTTTCCTTCCCTCCATCTCCCCCCCTCTGTTCTTCCATATCTCCCCCTCTTTTTCCTTCCTCCATCTCCCCCCCCCCTTCTGCCCTACCCTTGTCACGTCGCCCTCCCTCGCGCGGCTGCAGAAGGCGGTGCCGCTGAGCGCCGAGGCGGCCTCGGAATGGCCGATAATTACCGCTCGTTAATAATGTTCCGCAGCGGGGAGCTCTCCGTGGGAAGGGAGGGAGGGAGGGAGGGAGGGAGGAGGGAGGGAGGGAGGGAGGGAGGGAGGGAGGGAGGGAGGGAGGGAGGGAGGGAGGGTGGGAGGGAGGGAGGGAGGGAGGGTGGGTGGGAGGGAGGAGGAGGAGGGATAGGGGGGATTAGGAAGGGTGAGTGTATGGTTGCTGAGAGGTAAGGCGGAGGGAAGGGAGAGGGTAAGGTGGGGAAGGAGGAGGAGCAGGAGGAGGAGCAGGAGGAGGAGGAGGAGGAGGAGGAGGAGGAGGAGGAGGAGGAGGAGGAGGAGGATCGCCACGGTATTATCGGGTGGGGGAGGAGGATGGGGTGGAGGAGGAGGGGGTGGAGGAGGAGGGGGAGGTGGTATTATCGGTCCTCATTTTCTTGATAGTTCATTGCTTCCTCCTCGGTTGCATTCTTGTGCCTTGTTTTTTTTTCTCTCTCTCTCTTCTGTTATTTCTTTTCTTTCGTTTCTTTTCTTTGTGTGTTTTTTTTAATCATCAACCTCGTGGCTTATTTCGCGGAACGCCTGTTGAAGTTTTTCTCTCGATTCCGTCGTTAAGGATTTTGCCTTGTTCCTCTTGTCGTTTCGCGTTTCCCTTCATTATCGGCATTTATCTCCCGACTAATTACTCTGATGTTCGTTCCTCCTCCTCCTCCTCCTCCTTCTTTTTTAATCCTCTTCCTCCTATTCCTGTTTCTTCTCCTCCTCCTTCTTCTTTTTAATCCTCTTCGTCCTATTCGTTTTTCTTCTCCTCCTCCTCCTCCTTCTGCTGCTTCTCCTTCTTCTCCTCTTCCTCCTCCTCCTTCCCCCCCCTCCATCATCTTCTCCTCCTCCTCCTTCTCTTCCTCCTCCTCCTTCTCCTCTTGTTTATTCTCCTCCTCCTCCTCCTTCTCTTACTCCTCCTTCTCCTCTTGTTTATTCTCCTCCTCCTCCTCCTCCTCCTCCAACTCGTGCAGCATCATCGCGCCCGAAGACCCTGAGCCGCAGCCTCGCCCGCCGCCCGTGAAATGTGTCCTGTCCCCACGCCCGCTTGGGACATCCCGCCACGCCTCTTTATCATCCTCTCTCTCTCTCTCTCTCTCGCTTTCTCTCTCTCTCTCTCTCTCTCTCTCTCTCTCTCTCTCTCTCTCTCTCTCTCTCTCTCTCTCTCTCTCTCTCTCTCTCTCTCTCTCTTCCTGTCCCTCTTCTTCCTCTCCTTCTACTTTCTAATCCCTCTCCTTCTCCCTCTCCTTTTTCCTCACCAACCCTTCTTCCCTCTCCTTCTCTCCTGCCCTCCTCCCTCTTTTAGACCTTTCCCTTGCCTCTTTACTATCTCCTGATGGCTGCCTCTGCTTACATCCTCCATTTTCTTGATTCTTACTCCCGCCCATCTCCCCCTCTCCTACCTTCTCCCTCCTCTCCCTCCCTCCCTATCTCCCTCCCTCCCTCCCTCCCTCCCTCCTCTCCTTCTTCCTCCTCGGTGCTCCCTCCCTCCCTCCCTCCCTCCTCCTCCTCTCGGTGCTCCCCTCTCCCTCTCCCCCTGCCTCCTCCTCCCTCTCTCCCCTCCCTCCTCCTCCTCCCTCTCGGTGCTCCCTCCCTCCCTCCCTCCCCCTCCCTCGCCCCCTGCCCCCCCTCCCCGGTGCATGACAGCGCCACACACGCTCCAATGGCTCATAAAATACCTCATCATTTTCTTATGCGTTCGCCAGCAGGTTTTATCGGATGTCCCCCCAAAGTTGATATCAAGGAGCGGACACCCTGCGTGTACTAATTGCCAGACGGACTAGTTGTGGTTCCCCTCTCCCCCTCCCTCCCTCTCCCTCCCTCCCTCCCTCCCTCCCTCCCTTCTCTCTCCCTCCCTCCCTCCTCCCTCCCTCCCTCCCTCCCTTCCTCCCTTCCTCCCTTCCCCTTTCTACCCCCACCCCAACACCCCCTTCCCACTCCTGTCTGGTCCTCCTCCTCCCTTCTCCTCTGCCTCTTCCTCCCTCCTTCCCTTCCCTTCCTCTCCTCTCTGCTCTCCTCCCCTCCTCGTCTCATCTCCCTCCTCCTCCTCCTCCCTCCTCCCTATCCTCCTCCCTCCATCCCTCCACCTTCCTCCTCCCTCCCTCTTCCCCCTCCTCCCTATTCTCCTCCTCCATCCCCCACCACCTCCCCCTCCTCCCCTCCTCCCTCCTCCCTCCTCCCTCCTCCCTCCTCCCTCCTCCTCCCCACCCAGCACCCAAACCCCACACAAGATCGTTAAGGGCGCAGGTGGCGTGTTCGGATATCGGGCGCCTCGACCTTATGGCATCCACGAGGGCGCTCTTGATATGCTTATGTTTATTTTGCCTGTTTATCTGTCTGTCTATTTCGCCCCCGTGTTGTTATTTCGAGTTCTCTCTTTTCAACGTGTCTGTGTATCTATGTGTCTGTCTGTCTGTCAGCTTTTAGTGTTGTTATTCGAGTTCTCTCTTTTCAACATGTCTGTGTATCCATATGTCTGTCTGTCAGCGTTTAGTGTTGTTGTTCCAATCCTCTCTCTTCAGTAGGTCTGTGTATCTACTTGTGTGTCTGTCTGTCAGCTTTTAGTGGTGTTCCAATCCTCTCTCTTCAGTATGTCTGTGTATCCATATGTCTGTCTGTCAGCATTTAGTGTTTTTTTTTCAATCCTCTCTCTTCAACATGTCTGTGTATCTACCTGTGTGTCTGTCTGTCTGTCTGGTACTTGGAGGAAATGCGACGGGGAAAGTACCCACTCGCCTCCGCACGCCCTCTCGCCTCGTCGCCGCCTCCCACGCCCGCGCTTCGGGGGCGAGACGGAACGGGCTGATAATGGCGTGCCTCCGACGGGTATATTGCTCGGGAGGGCCGGTGGGAGGTGGAGGTGGGGGAGGGGGAGGGGGAGGGGTGGTGGAAGGAGGGGTGGGGGAGGGGGAGGGGAATGGGAGGGATGGGGGAGGGGATGATAAGGGGAAGGGGTGGTGGGGGTGTTAAAGGGAGGGGTGGGGAGGGGAGGGGGTGTTTAAGGGAAGGGGATGGGGGGAGGAGGAAGGGATGGGATGGATATGAGGGGTAGGACAGGCGGGGTAGTAAAGGTAAAGGGGAAGGGGGAAAGGGAAGGGGGAAGAGGAAGGGGAAGGGAATGGAAATGGGGAGATAGGATGGAAGAAGAAGAAGAAGATGAAGAAGAAGAAGAGGAAGAAGAAAAAGAAGAAGAAGAAGAAGAAGAAGAAGAAGAAGAAGAAGAAGAAGAAGAAGAAGAAGAAGAAAATCAGCGAATCTACTTAAAAAAAGATGGAAACAATGCACTTCATTGCAACAAATAACGAAAAAAAAGAGGTAACGAAAAGAAGAAGAAAGGGTGAATGGAAAGAAAGAAAGAAAGAAAGAAAAAGAAAAAGACGAATGGAAGACGCTGACTCCTTCGGCCGAGTGTTAAGAGTCGAGACGCCTCCTGGAATGCTAGGGTTGGGGGGGGAGGGGAGGGGGAGGGGAAGGGGGGGAAGGGGGTCATTCTCTGTCTTGTTGCTGTGTGATGAAGGAGCTTGTGGCTGCGGGCTGCGGGTTGTTTTTTTCCCGTCTGTTTGTTTGTTTGTTTTAGTTGTCTGTTTATTTGCCTTTCCGTTAGTTTTATTTTTTATTATTATTCTTTTTTTTTGGTTCGTTTATTGGTCTATTGGTGTAAGTTTGTTTACTGTTACATCTATTGGTTTGTTTGTTTTAGTTATATGTTTATTTGTCTTTTCGTTATTTTTTTATTTTTTTTTTATTTATTTATTTTTTCGTTTATTGGTCTATCGGTGTAAGTTTGTTTACTGTTACATCTCTTGGTTTGTTTGTTTGTTTTCGGTTTTTTGTAAGTCGCTCTGTGGGTTTGGAAAGAGAGAAGAGATAGTGAATAGACGAAGCGAAGGAAAATTAATGATAGAAGGAGAGAAAGAGAATAGCATATAAGCGAAGAGGAGAAAGAAGAGGAAACTAAAAAGAGGAGATGAATGACTATAGAATTAAATACGGTAGGTAGATAGATAGATAGGTAGATGCATAGATATGTATGTATGTACGTAGGAAGGTAGGTAGGAAGGGAGGAAGGAAGGAGAAGGGGAGAGGGAAAAACAGATGATTATAATAAGTATGTTGACAGACAAGACCAACTGACTTTGAAAGGCATGGGCAAAGGGGAAATGAGAGAGAGAGAGAGAGAGAGAGAGAGAGAGAGAGAGAGAGAGAGAGAGAGAGAGAGAGAGAGAGAGAGAGAGAGAGAGAGAGAGAGAGAGAGAGAGAGCTAATGTTTGACTTGAAAGGCAAAGTCATTCCGCTTTCCCTTATTTGTGCAATCATGAGTAACCGTTGAATAGGGTACAAAGGAAGCAGAGGATAAACAAGTGGTAGAGAGAGAGAGAGAGAGGGAGGGAGGGAGGGATGGGGAGGGAGGGAGGGAGGGAGGGAGGGAGGGAGGGAGGGAGGGAAGGAGGGAAGGAAGGAAGGAAGGAAGGGACAAAAAGAAGGAATGAAGGAGGGAGAGAGGGTTGAGTGGGAGGGAGAGGGAAGGTAGGAGGAAAGGACGGAGAAACGGAAGGAGGGAAGAAGAGAGGGAGTGAGGGAAGGTATGGAAGAGAGAGACAGAGAGATGGGGGTAAAGAGGAACAAGAAGAACAAGAAGAAAAGAAGAAGAATACATTAGAGTCAAATGAACAGAGCAGACAAACGGACGGAGGAAGAGAAAGGAGAGGCGGACGCAAGGAAGCACAGGAGGAGGCTGGCGCGGTCTGCATGGCGAGGAGGAGGAGGAGGAGGAGGAGGAGGAGGAGGAGGAGGAGGAGGAGGAGGAGGAGGAGGAGGAGGAGGAGGAGGAGGAGGAGGAGGAGGAGGAGGAGGAGGAGGAGGAGGAGGAGGAGGCAGATCAAGCGGAGGCATCAGGAGGCATCAGGAGGGGACGGGGGGGCAGCCTCCCTCTGCTCTCCTCTCCTTCCTTTTCCCTTTTATTACTCCTCTTTCGCTTCCTTCCTTCCTCTTGCTTTTCTTTCTCCTCTTCCTCCCTTTGCTTTCTTTATTTCGCTTTCCCTCTCTCCGTCTTCTTCTCCCTCTCCCTAATCACTCATTTCCCCCTATTCCTCTTTTCTCTCATTCTTCTCTTCTCCCCTCCTCTTCCCATCTCCTCCTTCCCTCCTTTCTCTTCTCCCTCCTCTTCCTCCTTCCCTTCCCTCCCTCTCTTCCCTCTTCTCTTCCCTCTATTCCCCCTTCCCTCCCCTCCTTCTCCCTCGCCCCTTCTCCCTCGCCCCTTCTCCCTCGCCCCTTCTCCTTCCCCCTTCTCCCTCGCCCCTTCTCCCTCGCCCCTTCTCCCTCGCCCCTTCTCCCTCGCCCCTTCTCCTTCGCCCCTTCTCCCTCGCCCCTTCTCCTTCCCCTCCTTCTCCCTCGCCCCTTCTCCTTTCCCCTCCTTCTCCTCGCCCCTTCTCCTCGCCCCTTCTCCCTCGCCCCTTCTCCCTCGCCCCTTCTCCCTCCCCTCCTTCTCCCTCGCCCCTTCTCCTCGCCCCTTCTCCCTCGTTCCTTCTCCCTCGCCCTTCTCCCTCGCCCCTTCTCCTTCGCCCCTTCTCCCTCGCCCCTTCTCCTTCCCCTCCTTCTCCTCGCCCCTTCTCCTTCCCCCTCCTCCCTCGCCCCTTCTCCTCGCCCCTTCTCCCTCGCCCCTTCTCCCTCGCCCCTTCTCCTTCCCTCCTTCTCCCTCGCCCCTTCTCCTTCCCTCCTTCTCCCTCGCCCCTTCTCCTCCTCGCCCCTTCTCCCTCGCCCCTTCTCCCTCGCCCCCTTCTCCTTCCCTCTTCTCTTCCCTCTATCCCCCCCTTCTCCCTCGCCCTTTCTCCTCGCCCTTCTCCTTCCCCTCTTCTCTTCCCTCTATCCCCCCCTTCTCCCTCGCCCCTTCTCCCTCGCCCTTCTCCTTCCCCTTCTCCCTCGCCCCTTCTCCTTCCCCTCTTCTTCCCTATCCCCCCTTCTCCCTTCTCGCCCTTCTCCCTCGCCCCTTCTCCTTCCCCTCTTCTCTTCCCTCTATCCCCCCTTCTCCCTCGCCCCTTCCTCGCCCTCTCCTCCCCCCCTTCTCCCTCGCCCCTTCTCCTTCCCTCTTCTCTTCCCTCTATTCCCCCCATCTCTGCCCTTCTCCCTCGTCCTTCTCCTTCCCCTCTTCTCTTCCCTCTCTCCCCCATCTCTGCCCTTCTCCTCGCCCCTTCTCCTTCCCCTCTTCTCTTCCTCTATCCCCCCTTCTCCTCTCGCCCCTTCTCCTCGCCCCTTCTCCTTCCCTTCTCCCTCGCCCCTTCTCCTTCCCCTCTTCTCTCCCTCTGAGCTTCCTCGCCCTTCTCCTTCCCCTCTTTCTTCCCTCTATCCCCCCCTTCTCCCTCGCCCCTTCTCCCTCGCCCTTCTCCTTCCCCTCTTCTCCTCGCCCTTCTCCTTCCCTCTTCTCTTCCCTCTATTCCCCCCATCTCTCTGCCCTTCTCCCTCGCCCTTCTCCTTCCCTCTTCTCTTCCCTCTATTCCCCATCTCTCTGCCCCTTCTCCCTCCCCCTTCTCCCTCGCCCCTTCTCCCTCGCCCCTTCTCCTTCCCCTTCTCCTCGCCCTTCTCCTTCCCCTTCTCCTCGCCCTTCTCCTTCCCCTCTTCTCTTCCCTCTATTCCCCCCATCTCTCTGCCCCTTCTCCCTCGCCCCTTCTCCTTCCCTCTTCTCTTCCCTCTATTCCCCCATCTCTCTGCCCCTTCTCCCTCGCCCCTTCTCCTTCCCCTCTTCTCTTCCCTCTATCCCCCTCGCCCTTTCCTCGCCCCTTCTCCTTCCCCTTCTCTCCCCCTTCTCCTTCCCCTCTTCTCTTCCCTCTATTCCCCCCATCTCTCTGCCCCTTCTCCCTCGCCCTTCTCCTTCCCTCTTCTCTTCCCTCTATTCCCCCCATCTCTCTGCCCCTTCTCCCTCGCCCCTTCTCCTTCCCCTCTTCTCTTCCCTCTATCCCCCCCTTCTCCCTCGCCCCTTCTCCCTCGCCCCTTCTCCTTCCCCTTCTCCCTCGCCCCTTCTCCTTCTCCCTCTTCTCTTCCCTCTATCGCCCCTTCTCCCTCGCCCCTTCTCCCTCGCCCCTTCTCCTTCCCCTTCTCCCTCGCCCCTTCTCCTTCCCCTCTTCTCTTCCCTCTATTCCCCCCATCTCTCTCTGCCCTTCTCCCTCGCCCCTTCTCCTTCCCCTCTTCCTTCCCCTATTCCCCCCATCTCTCCTGCCCCTTCTCCCTCGCCCCTTCTCCTCTCCTCTTCTCTTCCCTCTATCCCCCCCTTCTCCCTCGCCCCTTCTCCCTCGCCCCTTCTCCTTCCCCTTCTCCCTCGCCCCTTCTCCTTCCCCTCTTCTCCTTCCCCTCTATTCCCCCATCTCTCTGCCCCTTCTCCTCGCCCCTTCTCCTTCCCCCCCCCATCTCTCTGCCCCTTCTCCCTCGCCCCTTCTCCTTCCCCTCTTCTCTTCCCTCTATTCCCCCCATCTCTCTGCCCCTTCTCCCTCGCCCCTTCTCCTTCCCCTCACACACACACACACTTTTCACTCGGATAAACATTGATGCCAATTAATTAGATGCTTGTTTGAGCATCATTGTTTACCCAGCGTCTTCTATGAGGGCCCGGGATGAGGGGTAAATGTTGACGGTTTTAGAGCTCTTAAACAGACACACACGCATACATACATACATGCCTGCATACATACGCACACGCGCGCATATGTACACATTTACACACACACACACGTATGCGCAGAACATCGGGAGCAAACACACAGGGGCGGCGACGTTGTTAATTTGTTCGCCTTCGTTGGCTTCCTACATACGTAATGCGTGCTTTTCCTCATTTTCCCCCTTTGTTTGTGGTTCGCTCGCTCTCTCTCTCGCTTTCTCTCTCGTTTGTTCGCTCTCTCTCGTTTGTTCGCTCTCGTTTGTTCGGTCGCTCTCTCTCTCGCTTTCTCTCTCGTTTGTTCGCTCTCTCTCGTTTGTTCGCTCTCGTTTGTTCGGTCGCTCTCTCTCGTTCGCTCTCTCTCTCTCTCTCTCTCTCTCTCTCTCTCTCTCTCTCTCGTTCGCGCTCTCTCTCTCGTCTTCTCTCTCGCGCTCGTTCGCCCGGTCTCTCTCGCTCTCTCTCTCTCTCTCTCTCTCTCTCTCTCTCCCTCTCTCTCTCTCTCTCTCTCTCTCTCTCTCTCTCTCTCTCTCTCTCTCTCTGTCTCTGTCTCTCGCTCGCTCGCTCTCTGTCTCTCTCTCTCTCTCTCTCTCTCTCTCTCTCTCTCTCTCTCTCTCTCTCTCTCTCTCTCTCTCTCTCTCTCTCTCTCTCTCTCTCTCTCTCTCTCTCTCTCTCTCTCTCTCTCCTCTTTGTTTCTCTTTCGTCTTCTCTCTCCCTCCCCACCTCTTCTCCCCCTCTCCATCCTCTCCCTTCCCTCCCTTCCTTCCCCCCTCGTTCCTTCGCGCATCCTCCCCCGCCCGCCTCCCCCCCTCCCCCGGGCGTGGAGGAACCCCGATCTTCTCGTCGCGGAGGTTTTCATTAGACGCGGAACCGCTGTCGGGACGCGTCGGGTCGGGTCGGGCCGGGTCGGGACGGCGGCGGCGGTGGCGGTGTCGGTTGGCGGGGATTTAGTGTCGGGGGGAATAAACACTTTTGATTTACGGCGGTCGGGGGGATGCGCTTGGGCTTAGGAGATGGAGAGAGGGAGAGGGAGAGGAAGAAGAAGAGGAAGAGGGAGAGGGAGAGGTAGAAGAAGAGAGGGAGAGGAAGAGGAAGAGGGGGATGGAGAGAAAGAGGAAGAGGGAGACCGAGAGGGAGAAGAAGAGGGAGACCGAGAGGGAGAGGAAGAGGGAGATGGAGAGGAAGAGGAAGAGGGAGAGGAAGAAAAAGAGAGGGAGAGGAAGAGGAAGAGGAAGAGGGAGATGGAGAGAGAAAGAGAAAGAGAGAGTCTCCCCCCCCCTCCTCCCCGCACCCCCTTTGGGTCATTGCCGTTGTTGTTGATATCCCACGTACAGGTGGATAGACAGACAGATAGGGAGAAGGAGAAAGAGAGAAATGGCCCGGTGGAAGCTATCAGTCACGGCGCCCTCGGTCCTGGCAGGTGCACGGCCCGATAAGCCATCGCAAGATCCGCAAACCTGGAGAAACCTTAAGGGGGCTCCCTCCTTCCCCCTCCCCTCCCACTCCCCTCCCACTCCCCCTACGGTACCCCTCTTTCACCTCTTCTCCTCTCCCACTCCCCCTCCTCTCCCCCTCCTTCACCTCCTTCCCCTCCCACTCCCACTCCCTCTACTCTTAGCCCTCCTTCACCTCTTCCTCCTCCCCCTACTATACCCTACCCTTCACCTCCTCTCCCCTTCCTCCCACTCCCCCTACTCTACACCCTCCTCTACCCCTCCTCTCCCCCTCCCTCCCTCTTCTCCTCCTCCTCTCCCCCTCTCCTCCTCTCCCCTTCCCTCCCTTCTTTCCCCCTCCTTCCCCTTCTCTCCCCTTCCTCTCCCTGTTCTTCTCTCACTGTCCCTCACTAGTCTTCATTCTCTCCTTTACCACCTTTTCCCCTATCTTTTCTTCTCTTTCTCTTTCTCCTCCCTCCCTCCCTCCTCCTCTCCCTCCCTCCTCCTCTCCTCCCTCCCTCCCTCCTCCTCTCCCTCACCTCCCTTCCTTCCTCCCTCCTTCCCTCCCCCCCATCCCTGTCTGTGTCTTCACCCCCCCACCCCCACCCTCTCCCTTCCTCCTCTTCAAAGGCACTTTGATCCCCCTCTTTGCAATCACTATCGGCGTTGTGGCGCGGCGTGTTGCATCGCTCCTCCTCCTGCTGCTGTTGCTAATACTTCTCGCGTTTGCTCCTCTTCTGTTTAGTCTGTCTTGTGGTTTATTGTCAACGGCCCTTGGCTCTGTTTGGCGCTGGTTTGATTCTTTGTTTTGTTGTTGTTCTGTCTTGTTTTCTTCTGTACTTCTTTTTCTTCGTGTTTTTCTGCGTTTTTATTTTTCTTCTCCTTTCGTCGTCGTCGTCGTCTTCCTCTCTCTTTCTCGTCGTCGTCGTCCTCCTCCTCCTCCTCTTCTTCTTCTTCTTCTTCTTCTTCTTCTTCTTCTTCTTCTTCTTCTTCTCCTTCTTCTTCTTCTTCTTCTTCTTTCTTCTTCTTCTTCTTCTTCTTCTTCTTCCTCTTCTTCTTCTTCTTCTTCTCTCTCCTCTTCTTCTTCTTCTTCTTCTTCCTCTTCTTCCTTCTTCTTCTTCCTCCTCCTCCTCCTCCTCCTCCTCCTCCTCCTCCTCCTCCTCCTCCTCCTCCTCCTCCTCCTTCCTCCTTCCTCCTCCTCCTCCTCCTCCTCCTCCTCCCCCCCCATTATGTCACCCACCAAAGCGCCGCCCATTGTTTACACCTTGGGCATGAACCGCCATCATGACTCATGGTATAAAATGCATGGCTGGTTCTTTACAGGTTAATAGAGACCGCCTGTTGAGCTGAGACCTAGCTGGGGAAGGAGGAGAAGGAGGCAGGAGAAGAGGAGGAGACAGGAGGAGAAGGAGGAGGAGAAGGAGGTGGAGGGGAAGGAGGAAAGGGGAGATGGAAGGGAAGGAATGGGAAGACGAGGGAAGGGAGGAGGAGGAGTAAGAGACGGGAGAAGAGGAGGAGAAGGAGGAGCAGGCGGAGGGATGGAAGAGGAGAAACGAGGGGAAAGGATGATGGTGGTGATTAGGATAATGGCGATGATAAGGGACGAAAGCGAGGAAAATAGAGGGAATTTACGAAGGGAAGAGACTCTCCTGCCTCTCTTCTCCCCCCCCCCCCCACTCCTCCCCTTCCCTTTCCCTTATTCCACTCTCCACTCATCCATCCCCCTTTCCCCCCTCCCCATGAGTTTAAGGAATGATGATCACCACCCCCTTTCCCTCATCCCACCTCCCTCATTTACCCCCTCTCTTCCCCCACCCTTCCTCATTCACTCCCCCACCTCCTCACCCCTCCCCCAATCCTACCTCATTCACCCACCACTTCCTCACCCCTACCCTCCCCTACCCTGCCTCATTCACCCCCCACCTCCCTTCCCTCCCCCACCTCCTCCCTCCCAGTCCCCTACCCTACCTCATTCACCCACCACTTCCTCACCCCTCCCCTCCCCCACCCTCCCTCATTCACCCCCCCCCTCCCCCTCCCCCCACGCGTGTAATGAGGAGTAATGTTCCGTTGGCGAGAGCGAGGCTGAAAAATGGCAACTGTTCAGCGGATCAAACTTTGGGCCAAAAACACCGATAAAACATTAACGGGACAAATTGCTCTTGTTCGGCGGCCGGGGAGATGATTGGGGAGGAGGAGCGGTGTTGGGGATGAGGTGGTGGTGGTGAGGTTGAGGGGGGAATGTGAGGAGGTGGTGGTGAGGTTGTGGGTGGGGTTGAGGTGGGGCGTGATGGGGTGGGGGTGAGGAGGTGGTGGTGAGGTTGTGGGTAAGGGTTGAGGGGGGAATGTGAGGTGGGGTGTGATGGGGGTGGGGGTGAATGTGAGGTGGGGTGTTGTGATGAGGAGGGGTGATGAGGTTGTGGGTGAGGGTTGAGAGGGAAACGTGAGGTGGGGTGTGACGGGGTTGTGGTGATCGTGCCGGCGAGTGGATGTGGGTGGTGGTGACGAGTGGTGCCTGTGATGATGATGAATGTGGTGCCAAAGTTGTGTGTGATGAAAGTGAATATGTACCAGAAGAGATTGATGTTAACTCGTTTTGTTAGTAGCTTTAGCTGTCTTTTTTATTTTTCATTTTATTTATTTTTATTTATTTATTTATTTTTTTATTATTATTATTTTTTTTTTTTTTGCCTACCTCCATATATATTTTTTTTACTCGACTCATAGGCCTACTGAGGTATCAGAGGGAGACCTGTCTCTCGAGGTCTTATCCGATGCGTCTTCCCTCTTTATTCCTCTCTCTCTCTCTCACTTTATCTTTTCTCTTCTTTTCGTTAACTTTCTCAATTTCCTTTTCCCTTTTCTTTTATGTTCCTCACTTTTCCTCGTTTTAATCTTCTCCGTCAGAAAGGAGGAGGAGGAGGAGGAGGAGGAGGAGGAGGGAAGTAGAAGAGGGGAAAGGGAAGGGAAGAGAAGAGAAAGGAGAAAGGGATAGAGGAAGAAAATTGGAAGGAGATAGAAAAGGGAAAGGAAAAGGGAATAGGGGTAGGCGAAGAAGGAGGTAGAGAGGAGATAGAACTAGCGAAAGAGAGAACGAATAGGGATAGACGAAGAAGGAGTTAGAAAAAAAGACACGCGACAGGAGATAGAAAGAGGATAGAAAAAGACAAAGAGAAAGGGAATGGGGATAGACGTTGATAAGGGGTGGGGGCAGGGAAGGGAGGAGGGATGGGGGCACGAAGGATCCGAAAGTGTTGTCCACAGCGTCTGGGGAGGCGATTGATGGCGCCCGGCGGGGGGGGGCAGATAAGGAGATAAGGCAGAGGGGAGGAAGATGCCCCGGTGGTGCTCGGCCTTCCGCGGGGGATTAAGGGGTTGGTGTTGTCGTCGTCGTTATTGTTGTTGTTGTAGGTGTTGTGATGGTGGTGGTGTTAGTAATGTTGTTGTTGTTTTGGTTGTTGTTGTTGTTGGTGATGGTGGTGATGGTGTTAATAATGTTGGTGTTAATAATGTTGTCGTTGTTGTTGTTGTTGTTGTTATAGGTGGTGGTGGTGTTAATAATGTTGTCGTTGTTGTTGTTGTTGGTGGTGTGGTGGTAGTGTTGTTGTTGTTGTAGGTGGTGGTGTTAATGATGGTGGTGATGGTGTTAATGTTGTCGTTGTTATTGTTGTTGGTGGTGGTGATGGTGGTGATGATGGTGGTGTTAATGTTGTTGTTGGTGGTGGTGGTAGGAGCGCTGGTGGCGTTGTTGTTGTAATAGGTTGGGCAGTTGGTGGCGGTGTTGTTGTTGTTTTTGTTTTTTTTCTCTAGTTAATGTTTTTTGTTGTCGTAGTTTGTTTGTCGTTGCAACTTTTTTCAACTTTCCTGTTTATCCTGTTTTTTATTGTTGTAAATTGTTGTAAATACATCTTCGTATATTACATTTGCTTATTTTTTTTCTATGGCATTTCGTGGTAGAGGAAAGGAAGAATTGGTGAACAGGAAGCCCCTCCCGTGATGGCTGGGGAATGGGGGAAGCAGCGTCAGGGACGAGGGTGGGGGGGAGAGGGGGCGACGCAGTTAATTTACTAGAAGCTCCTCTTTTCTCTCCTCCTCTTCCTCCTCTTCCCTTTTGTTTCACTCCCCGTTCGTTGATTGAGTGCACAAAGCGCCAATCTCTTTTCTCTCTCTCTCTCTCTCTCTCTCTCTCTCTCTCTCTCTCTCTCTCTCTCTCTCTCTCTCTCTCTCTCTCTCTCTCTCTCTCTCTCTCTCTCTCTCCCTCTCTCTCTCTCTCTCTCTTTCTCTCTCTCTCTCTCTCTCATTCACTGTTTGTCTGTCTGTCTCTTTTCTTTTTTCTGTGTGTTTTTCTATCTATTTTTCTCTGTTCATCTAGCTATTTATCTGTACAACTCTCTCCCTATCTACATTCTCTTTGTTTTTAGACATGTTGGCGTTTGAGCATCGACACATGGCAAGTGAGTCTCGTGTTGAGTAATGGTATGAGGGGGGGAGGGGGGAGAGGGGAGAGAGGGGAGAGGGGAGAAGGATGGGGTATCAGGGAAGGACCCCTTGGAATCCTTTGTCGCGGCGGATTGACGTGGTTGGAAGGATAAGGAGGATAAGGAGGGGATAGATGGGGGTGAACAAGGAGGGAGGCGGGGAGAGAGGGATTGGGAGGGGAGAGAGAAGGGAAGAGGAAGGGGAGGGAGAGTGGGTGGATAGGAAGATAGGGGGAAGGAGGGAGGTAGAGAATGAAAGGAAGAGAAAAATTGGATAGAGAAGAGAAGGGAAGGAGTGTATAGGAAGAAGGGAAAAGTAGAGGAAGAGAAGGATGAACGGAGAAGAAATGGGAAGAAGTGAGAAGGAGTGGAAGAGAGGGGAATGGAGAAGAAGAAGAAGAAGAAGGGAGAACAGAAAAGAGAGGGGAAGGAGTAAGGGGGAGAGGATAGGAAGAGAGGAAAAAAGGAAGGGAGAAGGGGAGGGTCGTAAAAGCTAGAGAGGATGAAGCTGCTTCCCAAAAAGGCCTATGAATTTTGACCAATTGAGGGGTCGAGTTGGGGGGGGGGGGTGTATGAGGGCGTGGAAAAGATGGATAGGATGAGGCAGGATAGGCTAGTTTTTTTTTTGTTTTCTTTTTATGACGAGGGAGACGGTATGACTGGGTCAAAGGTTGTTGATTGACTTGATTGACTAACTTGCAAGATAGGAGATGGTTGAAATGTTCGATTTATTTATTAATTATTATTGTTATTATTATTATTATTATTATTATTATTATTATTATTATTATTATTATTATTATTATTATTATTATTATTATTATTATTATTATTATTATTATTATTATTATTATTATTATTATTATTATTATTATTATTATTATTATTATTATTATTATTATTATTATTAGCCTAATACCATTGTTATTATTTAGGACATTCATATATAAAGTATTATTGACTTTTTTTGGGGGGAGGGTTATTGACTTTTTTTTGGGGGGGGTATGATTTATATTTATTAATCTCCAGCGCTTCAATTCACCCGCCAGACTTTTTTTTTTATCTATCATTATGACTTATTTTTTTTTTCGAAGCACCTGGCGTAATTGACCGCCATAAGCACAACTTTGCCAATTAAAAATGAAACTTCGGGAAAATTGAGTATCGATTGGGGATTTTGCGAAATTGCTGCGAAAAGCGGGAGGGGGAAGGGGTGGGGGTGGGGGAGGGGGGAGGGAGGTAGGGAGGAGGGAGTGGGTGGGGGTTGGAGTTAGGTAGGGGGGAGGGAGGGGGTGGGGGATGGAGTCAGGAAGGGGGAGGGGGAGGGGGAAGGGTGGGAGGGAGTGGGTGGGGGTTGGAATCAGGAAGGGGGAGGGGGAGGGGAAGTGGGTGGGGGTAGGAGGGGTGGGTGGGGGTTGGAGTCAGGAAGGGGGAGGGGGAGGGAAGTGGGTAGGAGGGAGTGGGGGGGTGGGTGGGGGTAGGAGTCAGAGAAGGGGTGGGGAGGGACTGGGTGGGGTTGTAGTCAGGATGGGGGACAGGGAGGCGGTGGGGAGGGACTGGGTGGGGGTTGGAGTCAGGAAGGGGGAGGGAGGGACTGGGTGGGGGTTGGAGTCAGGAAGGGGGAGGGAGGAGGAAGTGGGTAGGAGGAGGTGGGTGGGGGTTGGGGTCTGGAAGAGGAGGGGGTGAGGGTGGTGGTGAGGGGGAGGGGGGTCCTATTGCGTTAGATCACTGAGACAGGTTGTTTGATGAGGGGGATCGTGAGGCGATTCTCTCGGTTGTAAATTAATTATTATTAGTTGAATTAACTTGTCTCACGAGTACAGTCTAAATGGATTCTGTGCGCATAATATAATCGTTATCATCGTTGTAATTGTTATTGTTGTTCTACTTTTGTTGTTACTGTTTTTTTTTTCTTCCTTTACAATCCCTTTTCCTTCACTATTCCTCTCCTTCCATCTCCTTCTCACTCCCTTTCCCTCTCTCTTCTCTCTTCACTCTTCACTCTTCACTCTTCCTTCTCCTCTGCCTGTCACTTCCCCTCTTCTTCCTCCGTTCGCTCTTCCCTCTCACTTCCTTCTCCCTTTCCAATTCTCTCCTCCCTTTCCACTTCTCTCCTTTCCCTTCCCCTCCTCTCCATTCCCCTCACCCTCTCTCCCTCCTCACCTCTCCATTCCCCCTCACCCCTCCCCTCTCCCCTCCCCTCCCTCCCTCCCCTCACCCCTCTCCCCTCTCCCCTCCCCTCCAATGGTCGGAATCGAAAATGGAGGCCAATGGAGGCTGCCAATCCGCGGGTCCCATTTGAGGCAGTTAACTCGCAGATTGTGCTCGTCTCCCCCTGCCCTCGTCATCTCCGCTTTTCTCTCCTCTTTTCTCTCTGTTTTCTGTTTTCGTGTTTTTTTTTTTTTTGTTTTTTTTTTCTTGCGCGCGGTTTGGTTCGGTGTTCCTTCTTTTTTTGTGTGTTTGTTTTTTGTCTCTATCTTTTTTTTTCTGTCTGTTTGTTTCTCTCTCTCGCTCTCGCTCTCGCTCTCGCTCTCGCTCTCGCTCTCGCTCTCGCTCTCGCTCTCGCTCTCGCTCTCGCTCTCGCTCTCTCTCTCTCTCTCTCTCTCTCTCTCTCTCTCTCTCTCTCTCTCTCTCTCTCTCTCTCTCTCTCTCTCTCGCTCTCTCTCGCTCTCCCTCTCCCCTCTCCCCTCTTCCCTCCCTCCCCTCCCCTCTTTTTCTCTTTCTCCTCTTTTCTTTGTCTCTCCTCTTATCCCCACTTCCCTCCTTCGTCGCCTCCCGAGGGTTGGCGCACTTGGCACTCGGCGCCTCCTCGGTCCCCATGGCACCTTGGGGGGGGGGGGGGGTCGAGGCCTCATGGGAGGTCGTATGTCAGGCGACGAGGCCCCGCCCCCTCCTCGTGGCCGGGTTCCCTGGGCAGTTTCCTCGATTCTCATGGTGGAGTCGGTCCGGTTTTCTTTTTTTATTTTTTTATTTTGTTTTTTCTATCTTTTCTTCGTTTTCATATTCTTATTATTATTATTTATTATTATTATTATTTATTATTATTATTGATTTATTATTATTATTATCATTATTATTATTGTTATTATTATTATTTATTGTTATTATTATTATTATTATTATTATTATTATTATTATTATTATTATTATTATTATTATTATTATTATTATTATTATTATTATTATTATTATTATTATTATTAATTCATTTTTATTATTGATTATTATTACTATTTATTCATCATCATTATTATTATTATTATTATTATTATTATTATTATTATTATTATTATTATTATTATTATTATTGTTATTGTTATTTATTTAGTTTGTTCGTACAGGTAAAGTAAATAGGAATAGAAAAGGACACAGAAATATAGAATGAAATAGAACTGAAAAAAGAGAACAGAGAAAATAATTGAAGGGAAAAGGGAAAGAGAGATCCCCCCCACCCACCCCACCCCATCCGCCCGCCTGCCCACCCGCCCACTCCCGCCCACCCGCCCACCCGCCCACCTGCCCGGCCTGTGTAGAGAGAGCGTTCGGTTGGACGACCGCGGTTCGTTGATTGGATTATCACCCTTGTTGCATGTTCATGGCTGTAATTTTGTTCATTATCCGATATAGGGGGTAGGAGGGGGAGGGAGGGGTGAGGGGGAGGGAGGGGGAAGGGGTGAAGGAGGGTGAGGAGCGGTAGTGGAGGGAAACGTGTGTGGTTGGGGATAGTGGGAGAGGGGTGGGTGGGGAAGTTGGCAGGGGGTGGGGTGGGGAAGGGGATGGGGTTGAGGGCAGGGGGTAAGAAGGTTGTAAAGGGCTAAGGGGGTGGGGGAGAGGACACGGGGGTAGGGGATGAGGGGGAGGAGGGGTAGGGGAGGGGTGGGGTGAAGCATTGGGTGCAAATCGACGCCCCAACTTGGCACTTCAGCGTCGCCGCCTCCTAATATTTGCTCCGAAAGCCTGAAAGCCGTTCCCTGCGGCCCCTGGGAACTTCCGGGGGGGGGGGGGGCTGCGAAGAACGGGGGAGGGGAGGGGGAGGGGGGAGGAAATGGTTTGTTTAAAAGGGTCTTTGAAGAGTAGGAGGAAGAGAGAGAAGTGGAGGAGAAGAGAAAAGAAAGAGAAAGGGAAGGAGTAGAGAAAAAAAAGAGAAAGAGAAGGAGAAGAGAAAAAGAAAGAGAAAGAGAAGGAGGAGTAGGAGAAAAAGAAAGAGAAAGAGAAGGAGAGGAGGAAAAGAAATAGAAAGAGAAGGAGGAGGAGGAGAAAGAAAGAGGAGTAGAGAGAGAAAAAAGAAAGGTAGAGAATATTTTTTTTGTATATAGAATAACTATTTCCGACTGTATTTTGATGATAATTCTGTTATTTTCATGTAAGATGAACATGCTTAAAAAAATCGCGTTTTTAGATCGTTGGTCATTTTCATTTTCTAAATATAAGGAATCATTATTAATATTATTATTATCATTGTTATTGTTATTATTATTATTGTTATTATTATTATTAATATTAATATTATTATTATTATTATTATTATCATTATCATTATTATTATTATTATTATTACTATTGTTATTATTGGTATTATTATCATTATCATCATAATTATGATTATTATTACTCCGACTATTATTATTATTATCATTCACACCTTATCATTGTCAAATTCCTCATGCTCCGAGGCGGTGGGAGGGGCCTCGGGCGCCGCCGGTAGATGTGGGCGTGGCCTCGTGGGCTGGCCGCTTGATTAGCGACCATTGGCGGCGAGGGCGGCTTGGTATGGCGGATGGCGGGGGGGGGTGAAGGGAGGCGGTTGGGCCTCGTTGCATGAGGGCGAGGGGGAAAAAGAGGGGAAAAAGAGGGAAGGGAGGCGAGGAAAGGGGGAAGGGGGAGGATGGAGGAGGAGGAGGGAGAGGGGTGTGAAAGGGAGGGAAAGGGAAGAGGAAGATGGAGGAGGAGGAGGGGAAGAGGAAGATGGAGGAGGAGGAGGAGGGGAAGAGGAAGATGGAGGAGGAGGAGGGAGGAGAAGAGTAGAGGAGGAGGAGGAAGGGGTTAACGACGGGACGGGAGGAGGAAGGGAAGAGAAGTGGGGGGAGGGGAATGGAAGAGAGGGAGTGGACTAAGGGGAGAAGAGGGAATAGGAGGAGAAGGAAAAAGAGGAAAGGAGTGTAGATGACCGTGGGAAGATGGTGATGATGAGTGGAGGAGGTAGAGGGAGAGGGAGGAGAGGGAGAGAGAGAGACAGAGAGAGAGGGCAGAGAGAGGGGCAGAGAGAGGGAGAGAGCGGCAGAGAGAGGGGCAGAGAGAGGAGCAGAGAGAGGGGCAGACAGAGGCGCAGAGAGAGGGGCAGAGAGAGGCGCAGAGACAGAGGCAGAGAGAGAGAGAGAGAGAGAGAGAGAGAGAGAGAGAGACAGAGGAAAAGAGGGGACATAAGGGGAGATGGCAAGACGTTGTCATGGAAGTGGCGGCCGCCTTTTGTTACTCGCGGTTCGGAGATCCTGGAGGGGCAGCGGCCGGCACTCTGAGGGGCGAGGGGGGGTAGGAGGGGAAGGAGGAAGGGGGAGGGGGTGCTAGGAGGGGAATTGGGTGGTGGGAGGGGAGGGGAAAGGGGAAAGGGGGATGAGGAAGGGGATGGGGTGATGGGAGGGAGGGAGGGGAAGGGAGGGATGAAGAAGGGGGAAGGCGACGGAGAGAAGCGTCTTTCGGAATGGGGGGAAGAGGGAAGGGGAAGGAGAAAGTGGGAAGGGATAAAGGAAAGGAAAGTGGGAAGGGAGAGAGCTAAGGGAAAGGATCGAAGAAGGAGATGGAGGTAGAGATAAATTGCGATAAAAGCGGAGGGGGGGACGGAGGCATGGAGGGAGAGAGAGAGAGGGAGAGAGGGAGGGAGAGAGGGTGTGCTAGCTGAGGTCTAATTAAGCCCAGTTAGCGCCCCGGCAGACCCTTGCTGGCTAACAGTTATCCACTAACAAGGGCAAAGCTCCTCTCCTATCCCCCCCTCTCCCTCTCCTCCTCCTGTCAGGGGGTTCTCTCTCTCTCTCTCTCTCTCTCTCTCTCTCTCTCTCTCTCTCTCTCTCTCTCTCTCTCTCTCTCTCTCTCTCTCTCTCTCTCTCTCTCTCTGCTTATCCTCCCTTCCCTCCTTTTCCATGTCCCTCTCACTCTCCGTATCTTCTCTCTTCGCATGCCATTCCCCACCTCCGTAAAGGTTACCCCCCATCTCCCCCCCTCCCCCCCCCTCTCCGCCTTTTCTTTATTCTGTTTATCGCTTCGCTAATTGGTAAGTCGGGTAGCCTCGGATTTGCTTGTTTGTTTACACGGAGGGCCGAGGACCGTGCCTTGGGGGGGGGGGGGAATACAGGTGACGATGCCTATCTAAATGCCCCGGATTAGGGATGCGGACGGGGCTTGGAAATATTTCTCTCTCCGTCTCTCTTTCGCTTTCGCTTTCTCGCGTGTCTGTCTCTCTCTTTCGCTTTCTTGGTTTCTGTCTCTCTCTTTCGCTTTCTCGGTTTTCTCTCTCTCTCTCTCTCTCTCTCTCTCTCTCTCTCTCTCTCTCTCTCTCTCTCTCTCTCTCTCTCTCTCTCTCTCTCTCTCTCTCTCTCCTCTCTCTCTCCCCTCCCTCTCTCCCTCTCCCTCTCTCCTCTCTCCCTCTCTCCCTCCCTCCCTCCCTCTCTCCCTCTCTCTCCCTCTCTCTTTCTCCCTTCCTCCCTTCCTCCCTTCTTCCCTCCCTCCCCCTCTCTCCCTCTCTCTGTTTCTTTCTCGGCTCCTTTTATTTCCCTCTGTCTGGATATGCACGCGTCGCTCGTCCGTCTGGCCTACCCCAAGCTCACGCACCTTTTGCTTGCGGGCGCCATCGGTATGTTCAGCGGCAGATCGCGGGGTGGGGGTGGTGGTGGTGGGGGGGGGGGGGATTTGTGCGCTGAAGGCAGGACAAACAAGCGGGTTGACTTTCTTCCTGGCTTTCCTCGAGATCATTTAGTTGCAGCAGGAGGAGAAGGAGGAGGAGGAGCTGGAGGAGGAGGATTAGGAGGAGTTGAAGGAAGAGGTGGAGGAACGGAGGAGGGGAGGGGGTGGAGGTGGAGGATGAGCTGAAGGAAGAGGTAGAGGAGGAGCTGAAGGAGGAGGAGGAGGAGTAGGGAAGAGGAGCTGAAGGAGGAGGAGGAGATAAAAGAGGAGCTGAAGGAGGAGGAGGAGATAAAAGAGGAGGAACAAGAGGAGGAGGAGATGAAGGAGGAGGAGAAGGAAAAGGTGGATCTGGAGGAGGACAAGGCGGAGGAACAGGAGGAGGAGGAGTAGGAGGAGGAGGTTGAGGCCGCGCGCCGACGTCCCGCAAGCCGCCGCTGAGACCTTGGTCAACACGGGATCTTCTTGTCATCTCCTCCTTCTCTCGCCATTATTCCCCCTTTCCCTGATCATTATTGGATTCCTCTGCCCCCTTTTTTTATCGCGTTGCTGCTGGTCCTCCTTCGTTGATTTTTTTTTTTTTTGGGGGGGGCGAGGAAGGTATTTTTGGATAGTACGTTTTTTTTTTTTTTTCCTCTGTTGTTTTTTCTTCCCTTTTTTTCTTTTGAAGGAAGGCTTCTTGGAGAAACAAAGTGGACATTATTTGGCTTCCTGAGTTTTTATTTCGTTTTTTGTTCTGTCTCCTTTTTTTATTCTCCGTGTCTTTTTTCCCTCCTTCGTCTTCAGTAGGCACTATCTTTTTTTTCTCTCTCTCTCTTTTGTTGTAAGTTGGGATTCGTTGAATTGTATTTTTTTTAAGTGTCTCTTATTCTTATTGTTGTAGATGTTGCTGATTTAATGATAATGATAATGATGATAATGATTGTTATTTTTGTTGTTGTTGCTATTATTGTTATTTTTTATTGTTATTATCATCGTTATGAAATCAGAAAATATTTTGTGTAATCTCTCTTTTTGCCCATTTCTCCTTGTCATTGTTATCAAATTCCTTCCTTCGTCCTCATAATGCTATTAACGCCCTGGCGCTAAATGTTTGACTAACGCCCCTCCCCCCCCTCACCTTCCCCACCTCCTCCCCCTCCCCCCCCATCTACCCCCTCCCCCAATCTACCCCCTCCCCACCCTCCGGACGCCCAGCTTAGCGGGGCAACAGTGCACATGCGCCCGCACGCCCACGCCAGCTCTCTCCCCAACTTCTCCTTCTCTCCCCCTCCCCTGTCTTCCTTCTTCTTTCTCCTCCTTCTTCATTGCTTCCTCTCTCTCCCCCTCCCCATTTTCCCCTTTTCCTTTTTTTCCTCTTCTCCTTCAGCCTCTCTCTTTTCTCCCTTCATTCTTTTTCTATTTTCACCCATCTCCCTCCTTCATCTTCCGGCTTTTCACCTCATCTTCCGGCTTTTCACCTCCCCCCCCCCTTTCAACGTCCTCCCTTCCCTCTTCCTTCCTAATTCTCTCTCTTTCTCCCTTTCCTCTTCCATTCTCTCTCTTCTACCTTCCCCCTTCCATCTTCCTCCGCTTCCACTTTCCCTCTCCCCTTCCACCTTCTCTCTCCTCTCTTCTCCTTCTCCCCTTCCACCTTCCCCTCTCCCTCTTCCCCCTTCCCCTCCCCCTCCCCCTCCCCCTCCCCATCTCCGGCGTAGAACAATGCCCCGTAAATTCACTAAATTAGGGAAACTTGTAGGAGTTAGTGGAGCCGCCATGCATTGTTTACTCAGGGGTGGGGGGGAGGGGGAAAGGGGGGGAGGGGGGGAGGGGGGGAGGTTGTAGTTCGGGCTGGCGGATTCCTTGGGACGTGGGTTTGGGCTGTCTTTTATGTTGTCCCTTCTTTCTCTCTCTCTTTCTCTCTCTCTTCCTCTGTTTTATGTTTCTCTTTTTCTTTCTCTCTTTCTCATTTTTTTATGTCTTTCTCATTTTCTTTATCTCTCTCTTTCTGTCTGTTTTCCCTCTCTCTCTCTCTCTCTCTCTCTCTCTCTCTCTCTTTTT
>NC_091560.1:362726-377885 GCF_042767895.1 Penaeus vannamei | reverse complement strand
CACTCTCTACCTCCATCCCTCCCATACTTCCTTTTCTTTCATTTAGTCTCCCACCTTTCATTCTTTCTCCGAGTATCTCTTAATCTCTTATCTCAACCTCTGTTTCCCCCCTTCCCCCCCCCTCTCTCTGGCGACACCGTGGATATGGCACCGGATTCTCTCTCTCCCCCCCCCCCTTGCCGTGCCATAGGTGACAGGCAGGCAACTAATGGACCTGAATGATGGCACTATTAGAGGCGGCACTCCATCATGGTTATTGATGATCGACTCCAGTGCCAGTTGACGCCGCGAAGACGCTGCAAGACGGGTCGAGTGGGTGTCGGTGCCATCCGGGAGAGGGGTAGGGAGAGGGGGTGGGGGGGTGGAGGAGGTCGTGTTAGGTCGTCGCGGTTGCATTTTTTTAGGGGGGTTTGGGAGGGGGTTGAGGGGGGTTGTAGTTGTTATTGTTGTTTTATTTGTCGTTCCGAAGGCTTGCGGGACGAGGCAGGTTGGCTAAAAGGTTCGTATTTATTTGTTATTGTTTTTGTCACGTTGTGTTGGTGGGATGGATAGGGGGGTGAGGAGGAAGACGAGAGGTCAGCAGGAAGAGGAAGACAAGACAGGAGGGGGAAAGGAGGAGGAGGAGGAGGAGGAAGAGGAGGAGGAAGAAGGAGGAAGAGGAGGAGAGATGAGGAGGAGGAGGAGGAGAGAGAGTGGGAGGAGGACAAGGAAGGAAGGAGAAGATGAGAAGGGGAGGAGGGGACAAACGGTACCAATTTCTCGCCCAGATTCCGATAAACCGCCCTATGCCGCCACAGCACGCGAAGAAAGCGTAAATGCTGCTGTTTTGTTGTTGTTTATTGACTGTGTATAGTATGCGTGGGCGGCGGGGGGAGGGGGCAGGGGGCAGGGGGGAGGGAGGGCGGAGGCACAAGCGAGAAGGCTTTTGTTCGCCTTAATGGGCCTTGTGTTGCGGGGCGAAGGATACTTCACAAAGCTGCTGTTCTTGAGCCCCCGCCGCCCGTGTGTGTGTGTGTGTGTGTGTGTGTATGTGTGCGTGTGCGTGTGCGTGTGTGTTTCGTTTTAGGGGTTTTCTCTTGTGTTTTCGGTGCTTGCCTTTGGGGGGAGGAAGAAGGTTTTTTTTTTATTATTATTTTTTTTTTATTCCGTTATTATGATGTGCAAGACTCGTGATTTTTACAAGTGTGTATTTATTTATTTTATTTTATTTTTTTATTTTTATTTTTTTTTTATTTATTTATTTTTTTTTTTATTTTTTTTTGTCTCCATTTGATATGTTTTTCTCTCTTCGCTTCACAGCACTTGGTAGGGGAAATAGGGGAATAAAGCAGGAGAAAGGGATAGAGGAAAGAGACAGGGGATAGAGGTAAATGATAAGGACAAGGAAATAGGGTAGGGGAAATGAACGGGGCATGAGGCAGGGAAACAGGACAGGAAGAGAACGGGGGAATGGGGCAAAGACATGAGGCAGGGAAACAAGTCAGGGGCATTGGGCAAGGGCATTGGGCAAGGGCACAGGGCAGGAGGCAGGTAGTGTATGGCATGGCAGGGGCATTGGGGGAAAGAAGAGGTGAGGAGACAGGGGCAGGGGCATTGGGCAAGGGCACGGGGCAGGGGCATTGGGCAAGGGCACGAGCCAGGGGAACTGGGCAAGGGCACGAGCCAGGGGAAAGGGGCAGGGGGAAAGGGCAGGGTTAGCGGAGAAGTCGACAGGGTCAGGGTCGTGGCGCCAGTTCCCCACAGCATAGGGAGGAACAAAGGCTTGTAATCACCTTAATAGGCAAATTAACGTGAGACAGCGACTTGAAGATGGGGCTAATGTGACTGTAGCGAGTGTGTGTACATAATACATACATATACACACATACATAATACATATTCATATACATACATATAATACATACACATACATATTACATAACTTACATATATGATACCTATACATAATACTTAACATACATACATATACATACGTAGATAAAGGTGAATATACAGCCTCTCATTTCTCCATATTTTCTTGCTTTTCCCATCACTTCTCATTTTTTTTCTCATTTCCCTTCCCTCTTCTTCCTCACTTCTACCTCGTTGCTCTCCTTTTCCCCTCATGTCTCTCATATGTCTCACATTTCTCGTATGTCTCCCCTCATTTCTCTCTCATGTCTCCCCTCATTTCTCTCATGTCTCCCCTCATTTCTCTCATGTCTCCCCTCATTTCTCCCCTCATTTCTCTCATGTCTCCCCTCATTTCTCTCATATGTCTCCCCTCATTTCTCTCTCATGTCTCCCCTCATTTCTCTCATATGTCTCCCATTTCATTTCTCTCATATGTCTCCCATTTCATTTCCGGCCCCCTCCGCCCCCTCCCTCCCCCTCCCTCCCCTCCCTCCCCCTCCTCCCCCCCAATTAACACGGGCACAAAGGGGCGCTCGCCGATACCCCAATCACGTGGACGCAAATCACGAGTCTCGAGAACCGCATTTGCAAATAATAGCCCTTCGATTCATGCCTGGAGGGGGTGAGGGGGAGAGGAGGGGGAAGGGTGGGGGTTCTTGGAGGAGGGGGAGGGGGGGTTGGTGGAGGTGGGGGAAGTGGAGGGGGAGGGGAGGGGAGGAGGTTGTTGGAGGGGAAGGGAGGGGTTTGTTGGAGGAGGGGGCGAGGGAGGAGGTTGCAGGTGGAGGAGGGGAGGGGAGGGGATGGGGGTTGTTGGATGGAGGAGGAGGGGAGGAGGGGGTGGACAGGTTGGTGGAGGAGGGGGAGGGGAGGGGATGGGGTTGTTGGAGGAGGGGGAGGGAAGGGGAGGGGGGGTGATGGTGGAGGAGGGGAAGAGGAGGGGGATTGGGAGCTTGTAGACTTTCTCTGTTCTCCTTCTCCTCCTGTAACCCTTCCTTGCATCCTCTTTCCCTCTGTATACCTTTCCTTGGGGAGGAAGGGGAGGAGAGGAGAGGAGAGAAGGGAAGATATGGGGGAAGGGAGGGAGGGAGGAGGGGAGGAAGAGAGGAAGGGGGGGCAGAAGGGACTGGGGAAGGGAAGGGGGGGAAAGGCTGGAAGGAAAGAGATGGGGAGGCGGGGGAAGGGAGAGGGGAGGGGAGGGGAAAGGCTGGAAGGGAAAGAGATGGGGGAGGCGGGGGGAGGAGAGGGAGAAGGAAAGGCTGGAAGGGAAAGAGATGGGAGGCAGGAGGGGAGAGGGGGAAAGGAAGGGCTGGAAGGAAAGAAAGAGATGGGGAGGCGGGGAGGGGGGAGAGGGGGGAAGGAGAAGAGGCTGGATGGAAGAGATGGGGAGGCGGGGGAGAGAGAGGGGGGAGGGGAAAGGCTGGAAGGAAAGAGATGGGGAGGCGGGGGAGGGAGAGAGGAGGGGGGGAGGGGATTATGCAACCGGCAATCATTGCAGGGAAGACGATACCGGTGACTCACTCTGGGAGGATTGCGTTTACGTTTCACCTTGTTGGATGAGAAGGCAAGTTTTGCTTTATTACTGCGAGCGGGGATGGGGTATACAAGCGAGCGTGGGAGGGAAGAGAGGAAGATAGGGAGGGATAGATAGGGAGGTGGAGAGGGATAGATAGAGAGCAGAATGAGAGAGAGAGAGAGAGAGATAGAGAGAGAGAGAGAGAGAGAGAGAGAGAGAGAGAGAGAGAGAGTTAGAGCGAGAGAGAGTTAGAGCGAGAGAGAGTTAGAGCGAGAAAGAGAGAGAGAGAGAGAGAGAGAGGGAGAATATGCATGTATGTATGTACTGTATGCGGATATGCTACAGTACGTATACCCTTGTACTTTCGAATTTAAGAGAAAACGGTCTCCCGGTACGCCATCTATCTCCCCTCTCTCTCTCTCTCTCCCCCCCCCCCCATCCCCTTACATTCGCACGCGTGTCTTGGCCCCTCGGAGCAGCCTCCTCTCGGAAGGCTCCGGTGGGGCGCGAGGGTCGAAGCAGGGCAGCGGCCGGGGTCTTGTGGGCGCCGAGGTCTTCTTCTTCTTCTCCTTCTCCTTCTCCTTCTTCTTCTCCTTCTTCTTCTTATTCTTCTTCTTCTTCTTCTTCTTCTTCTTCTTCTTCTTCTTCTTTCGTCCTCAATCCTCCTCCTCCCCCTTCTCCTCCTCCCCTCCTCCCCTCCTCCTCCTCCTGCCCTCTCCTCTCTCCTCCCTCCCTTCCTCCCCCTCCTCCCCCTCCTCCTTCCACCTCCTCCTCCTCCTTCCTCCTCCTCCTCCTCCTCCTTCTCGGCCACCCAGCGTCTCGGGGCGGGAACCGCGCGACGTAATTGAATGTTCGCTCGGATGGAGACCCGCCGGTGCCCCGCCATTAGCGTTTGCTCTGATATACACTACACGTCCCGGGCCTGGCTGCGGGGCGGAGGGGGCTGGGGGGAAGCGATGATGTGTTACTGGGGTTGCTGGGGGGTGAGGGGTGTGGTGGGGGGTGGGTGGGTGGTGGAGGGGGAGGGGGGGAGAGGAGCGGGGCGGCGATGTGTTACTAGGGTTGCTGGGGGTGGGTGGGTGGGGGTATGGTGTGGTGTGGGGGAAGGGGTATGATGGAGGGTGGAGGAAGGGGGAGGAAGGGACGGGTGGTGGGGTGTGGGGAACGGGAAGAAGGGGTGTGAAGGGAGTTTCTGAATTCTTTTTGATGCTTTTGTTGGTGTTTTTTTTTCTTTCTTTCTTTCTTTTCATTTTTTCTCTCTTCTTTTACTTCTCTTACATCTCTCGTTCTCCTCCCTTTCCATCTTCGTCCTCACTCCCCCTTATCTTCTTCCCTTCCTTCTCCTCCCTCCTCCTCCTCCTCCTCCCCTCTCCTCTTCCTCCTTCCCCTCCTCCCCTCCCCCTCCTCCTCCTCCTCCCCCTCCTCCCCTCCCCTCTCCTCCTCTCTCTTTTTATCCTCATATTCGCCCTCTTCTCGTTGCGGCCGATCCCTTACAACCTACTCTGTTGTGAGGAGAGAAAACTAGATTGCACGAGAAGAGGCGCCCCTCGCCCTTCGCCCGACGCCCATCTCCGCCCGCCCGACGCCCATCTCCGCCCGCGATTGGTCGGGATAATGGAGGGGGGCAGGAGGGAGGGAGGGAGGGAGGGAGGGGAGGGGAGGGAGGGGGGAGGGGGTGGTAGTATGATCGAGGTCATTAATCAACTTTGGTATTGTTTTCCTCCCTCATTGTTTTGTGAGGGAGGGTGGAGCGGCGGAGGGAGGAGGGGGAGGGGTATGGAGGAGAAGGAAGGGGGATGGAGAAGGGAAGGAAGGGTTGAGAGGAGTGAAAAGAAGGGGGAAGGAGGAGGAATAATAGAATGAGGAGGAGGATAGGGAGGAAGGGAGTAATAGAATGAGGAGGAGGGAGGAGTGAAAGGGAAGGGAAGGGGGAGAAGGAGAAGAGGAGGAGGATGAGGAGGAGTAGAAGGAAGGGAGGGAGAGGAGGAGGGAAGAAAGAGAAGGAGAAGGAGGAGGAGGAGGAGGGATAGGGAAGGGGAACGGCAGCAAAGTGGAGGGGAAGGGGAAGAAATAGGTATTGGCCGTTCTCAAGGTGGATCAGCGCGTGCACTTGCAGAAGGGGGGAGGGGATTTAGCCGGCAATTTAACGGCTTCGTGGGAAGGGTGATGGAGAGCAAGGCACGGGGGGGGGGGGTTAAGGGCAGGAGGGGATCAGGACGAGGATGAAAGGAGGAGGGGGGACGGATGGGGGAATGAGGGGAAGGAGGGAGAAGTGGGGGACGGACTGGAAGAAAGGAGAAGGGAGAGGGAATGGGAGAAGAAAGGTTGGATGAGAAAGGATGGGAGAGAGTGCGAGAGAAGGTAAATGGGAGGAGGTGGGGAAGGAGGGGGCGGGGGAGGGGGAGGGGAAGGTGTGCAGGCCAGCCGTCATCAGCCATGCGAATGCGCCGTGTAATCAAGCTGGGTATTTTATAGCGGTGTCAGTCACGGACGGGCATGGCAGAGGGCGCGGCGGGGGCAGGCTGTCCTCCTCGTCCCTCGCCATCTCTTCTTCCTTCCTTCCTTCCTTCCTCCTCCATCGCTTCCTTCCTTCTCCATCCCTTCCTTCTTTCTCGGTTTCATAGCCTCCTTCTCTGTCGTTCTCTCTCTTTCTCCATCCCTCTCCATCCCTCTCCTTCTTTCTCCCTTCCCCATCCTTCTCTCTCTTTCTCCATCCCTCTCCTTCCTTCTCCCTTTTCCATCCTTCTCATTCCTTCCATTTCCCTTCCTCTCCAATCCCTCTCCTCCCTTCTCCTTCCGTCTCCCTTCCTCTCCTTCCTTCTCCTTCCATTTCCCTTCCTCTCCTCCCTTCTCCTTCCGTCTCCCTTCCTCTCCTACCTTCTCCTTTCTCCATCCCTCTCCTCCTTTCTTCTTCTTTCTCCTCCTTTCTCCATCCTCTTCTATCCCTCTCCATCCTCTGAAACGCCCGTCGCCTCCTAGGGATGCCGAATCCTAGGACAAAGGATGGAACACTTAGGGATCCTAAATCTGTAAATTGTTTTTTCATAGTTATTCTTTTCATTCTCTCTCTCTCTTTGTTTTTGTCATTTAAGGTATTTATGAGTCTTACTTATGATAATTCGTCAGCTCTTCCTCATATGTATTTTGTAAAATGAAAAAAAAAATATCCTGAATGTTTGTAAGTAAACAAGCAAATGGATTATACGGAGGCTGTACCGCTGTTTCTGCGCGAACTCCACATTTTAAAGGATGTGGTCCATTCCCCTGCTGTTTGGGGGGGGATTGGGGAGGGAGCACCTCTGCGTGCCCACTTCCCCCGGCGAGTGCCATGTCCACCGGCATTGTTATCCTGGGCACCCCCCCCCCCCTACTTCTCATGTTCTCCTCCTCTTCCTTTACTTGTTCTACTCGTCTTCTTCCTCTTCCCTCCTTCCCTTGTTCTCTTCTTCCTCCTCCTCCTTCTCCTTCTGCTCCTTTTCCTACTCCTCCTCCTCCTCCTCCTCCCTCTCCTCTTTCCCTTCCCTGCTCTCTCCCTCTTCCACTCTTCTCCCTTTTCCCTTTTATTTTCTCTTCCTCCCTCCTCCTCCCTTTCCTCCACCCTTCTTCTTCTTCTCCTCTTCCTCCTCCTCTTCCTCTTCCTTCTATTCCTCCTTCCTTCTCTTCCTCCTCCTCCTCCTCCTCCTTCCTCTCCCTCCTTCTCCTCCTCCTCCTCCTCCTCCTCCTCCCTCCTCCTCCTTTCCTCCACCTCCTCCTTCTTCTCCTATTCCTCCTCCTCCTCCTCCTCCTCCTCCTCCTCCTCCTCCTGGACACCCCACTCCCCATAGCCCATATGTGTAATGGCCTGTATACATCACGCGCTCCCGGCGACGGCTCTCGTCTAATCGAGCTCATTTTTCACTGCATTTTCACGAAAGGAGAAAAGGTACACACGCGGACTGACGCCGGCCTTCGCGATCACGGGCGAGCTTACGTATGCAGAGACAGACACGGTAGACGGGCAGGCAGGCAGGCAGACAGACAGGCTGGCAGGCAGACAGGCAGGCAGGTAGACAGATAAACAGACAGGCTGGCAGGCAGACAGGCAGGCAGGTAGACAGGCAGGCAGGCAGGTAGGTAGGTAGGTAGATAGATAGGCAGGCAGATAGACAGGCAGGCAGACAGGCAGACAGGCAGGCAGACAGGCAGACAGACAGACAGATAGACGGAAGTAAGAAAAGACAGACAGATAGAGAGGGAGAGCATTCAATCTCCATATTTCTCTCTCTCCATCATGCATCATCAGTTATTCCTTGTTCCTTCCTGTTCCCCATTTTTGTGATTAATCCCCGTGACTTCCGCCAGTGCCAGTGCCAGTGCCACACGACGGGGCGGGAATGTACGTCTGTGTAATGGGGGGGGGGGGTAGGAAGCAGAGGAAGGAGGGAAAGAGGGAAGGAAGAGAGAGGGAGGGGAGGAGGAGAGAGGGAGGAGAAGGGAAGGAGAGGAGAGAGGGAGGGAGGAAGAAAGAAGGGAAAGACGGGAAGAAGAAGAAGAAGAAGGAGAGAGAGGGAGGGAGGGAGAGAGGGAGAGAGAGAGAGAGAGAGAGAGAGAGAGAGAGAGAGAGAGAGAGAGAGAGAGAGAGAGGGAGAGGAGAGGGAGAGGGAGAGGGAGAGGAGGGAGGGAGAGAGGGAGAGAGGAGAGGAGTGTATAGGAATTCATCTAATCAACCCCTCCGGTATCATCTTCATCAACTCTCGTTCTCTCCTCTCTTTTTTTTCCCTCTTTGTTGTCTTGTCTCTTTGTCTCCTCCTCCTCTTCCCCCTCCTCCTCTCTTTCCCCTCCTCTATCCTCCTCCCTCCTCCCTCCTCCTCCTCCTCCTCCTCCTCCTCCTTCTCCCTCCTCCTCCCTCTCCTCCTCCCTCCCTCCTCCCTCCCTCCTCCTCCTCCTCCTCCCTCCTCCACCTCCTCTCCCCCTCCCCCTCCTCCTCCTCCCTCTCCTCCTCCCCCTCCTCCTCCCCCTCCCCCTCCTCCTCCTCTTCCCCCTCCTCCTCCTCCGTCCTCCTCCTCTTCCACCTCCTCCCTCCCTCTCCTCCTCCTCCTCCTCCTCCTCCCTCTCCCTCCCCTCCCTCCCTCCTCCTCCCCCTCCTCCTCCTCCCTTCTCCTCCTCCTCGCTTCTCCTCCTCCTCCTCCTCCTTCCCCCTCCTCCTCCTCCTCCTCCTCCTCCTCTCTCCCTCTCCCTCCCACTCCTCCTCCTCCTCCCCCCTCTCCTCCTCCCCTCCTCCTCCTCTCTCCCCTCTCCTCCTCCCTCCCTCCCCCTCCCCCTCCCTCCTCCTCCCTCCTCCTCCCTCCTCCCCCTCCTCCACTCCTCCTCCTCCTCCCTCCCTCCTCCCTCCCTCCTCCTCCTCCCCCTCCTCCTCCTCCTCCCTTCCTCCTCTCCTCCTCTCCCTCCCCCTCCTCCTCCCTCCTCCTCCCTTCCTCCTCCTCCTCCTCCTCCTCCCTCCTCCCCTCCGCCTCCTCCTCATCCTCCTCCCCTCCTCCTCCTCCTCCTCCTCCTCCTCCTCCTCCTCCTCCCTCCCTCCTCCTCCTGTAATGAGCGCCGAGGAGCCTTACATTTCCTCCTCCTGGCTTTGCCCTCCTCACCTCTCTGTCATCTCCCCCTTCGCTCCCTCCGCCTTTCCCACCCTCTCGCGATTCCCTCCCTCCCGATCGTCTGCCGCAATTATCTTTGTTCTCTCTCGCTCTCGCTGTCTCTTTCTCTCTTCTCTCGCTCTCTCGCTATCTCTTTCTCTCTTCTCGCTCTCGCTCTCTCTTTCTCTCTTCTCTCGGTCTCTCTTTCTCTTTCTCTCTTCTCTCGCTCTCTCTTTCTCTCTTTCTCTTTCTCGTACTCTTGCCCTCTCTCTCGCTCTTTCTCTCTCTCTCTCTCTCTCTCTCTCTCTCTCTCTCTCTCTCTCTCTCTCTGTCTCTCTCTCTCTCTCTCTCTCTCTCTCTCTCTCTCTCTCTCCCTCTCTCTCCCTCCCCTCTGCCTCCCTCCCTCCCTCCCTCCCTCTCCTCCTCCCCTCTCCTCTCCCCTCTTCCCTCCTCCTCCCCCCCCCCCCAGCCCACCTCGAGGAGCATACCTTGCCGCGGGTGTCGATGACGTCACGCGCGCGAGAAGATGGATTTACGCCCTGGATTATTTTCCCCCCGATTGCGATTCTTCAAGGAGGAGGAGGGTTGATTACCGGGCTCTTCTGGGGTGGGCGGGAGGTGGGGGGAGTGGGGGTGGTGGAAGGGTGAGGGAAGTAAGGAGGGTGGGGGAGTTGTCTTTATTGTTGTTGTTATTTGTTGGTGTGTGGGGTCGGTGGGAGTCATAGGGGGGGGGGGAGGGGGGTGAGTGTTGTTTACGGTTATTGCGCGTTTCGGTGGGTTGGGGGGGGGGGGGCGGTGTTGTTGTTGTTGTTGTTATGGTTGTTGTTGTTGGTGGTGGTGGGGGAGGTTTTTTTTTCTATCTCTCTTTCTTGTTTGTTATTTTTGTTGTTGTTGTTGGTTCATGATAAAGTGTGAGGTGTTTGTGAAGTGACTTTCCAGTCCGTCTTCCTCGCAACATGAGGCGGCGTGAAATTCAATGAATGAACACCCATGAACAAAAATTGATTGCGGGTCACGTGAACAAGGAACAGCATGAAGAACAATGAACAACAACATGACCAGTTCTCCGACGTCGCAGCAGCACAGCACCGCATCCCTTTTCGCACTGTACGCCACACCATACGCCCACACGGTCGGAAATCCCATCCGACGAGCGTAGAAAGGTGACCCTTATCGCCAAACAACCTCCTCCTCCTCCTCTTCCACCTGTATCTCTCGCCCCCCCCCTCCCTCCACTCCTCCCCCTCTCGTTCTTACCCCTGGGGCACATCCATAGCCCCGGGGAAGGTATGATAATAACCCCCAAAGTGATTTTTAACCCCGCAAAGAAGCCTTAGAGACAGCCCTAGGGGGAGGGGACGGAGGAGGAGGGGAAGGAGGAGGGGGGAGGAGGGGAAGGAGGGGGAAGGATGAGTGGGGCGTTGCTTGCCGTTGCTTGCCGTTGCTTGTGTGCAGGTGCCTGTTGTTGGCGCGGCGTGATAATGCGCTGTATTTACCGGTCGTAGGTCCTGGCTGCGGCGGTCGACTCGGGGCGGGAGCGTTAGCCTCCGACGCTCCCGGAGTGCTGGAAGGGAGACAGACAGACAGACAGACCGATAGACTGATAGACAAACAGACGGATAGATAGGTAGACAGGCATAGACAGACCCGTGGATTAGTAGAGAGGCAGACATAGAGACAGACAGACGATGAAGTTGGGACGGCGAGACACACGAAGAGGAAGGGGGAGGAGAGAAAAGGAGCGATCTTCTCTGAAATGCGCACCAAGGCAATTGAAAAAAAAAAAATGAATAAATAAATAAAAATTGGAGGCTTCGTCCCGGCGCGGAATGAAACAGGACGAGAGGCGTCTGCTCCGGCGTCGTCCCTGGCGGTGCGGGTGGGACGTCCTGATGGGCGGGTGGGACGTCCTAGTGGGCGGTCGGGATCCACATTTCGGCATTAGCGGATGCCTTGTTGGCTTCGGCCGGAGGGGCGGAGGGGCGGGGAGGCCTCCTGCAGCACGGGGCACGCGGGCGGGCGGGCGGGGGCGCAAGGGGCATGGCACAGCGTCCGGGTGAGAGGAACTCCGGAGGGAAGCCGGGGTTTTAAGGGGCTTCTTTGGGAGTGCTGAGGGGGCGGGGTCTTACTCCAGATTTTTTTTTTTTTTTTTTTTTGAAAGAGAGAGAGAGAGAGAGAGAGAGAGAGAGAGAGAGAGAGAGAGAGAGAGAGAGAGAGAGAGAGAGAGAGGGAGAGGGAAGAGAGAGAGAGAGAGGGGGGGGGGGGCAGGTGAGACAGACAGACAGACAGACACGCATGGGCAAATACAGACACATGTTGACAAAGATACTTAGACAGGCGAGACATCGACATACATTCAGACATACAGATGTAGATACAAACACAGAGGAACATAGATACAGAAAGACAGGCAGATACAGATAGTTACAAATAAACAGACACACACAGATACACATAGATACAAAAAGACAGGCATATGCACATAGATATAAACACAGACACAAATACTAGTAGATACAGACAGACAGACGAACAGACACGCGCGCGGACATAGCGGTGGCATAAACAGACACACACAGATACACATAGATACAAAAAAGACAGATATAAACAGACAGACACAAATACTAGTAGACACAGACGAACAGACAACGCACGCAGACATAGCGACAGCGTGCCCCACTCCAATCGCGATGCACGTGGCCCTGTGGTAATCTCCGGTGCCAGGCGCGCCGTGCCATGTCAGCGCGTTGCATGCACTCGCCTCCCTCGACCCCCCAGTCTCCCGCAGCCGCTGGAGGAGGAGCCCCGCGTCAGGTGCTTGCGAGCGGCGACCGGTGGGGCGGGGGCCTTGGGAGTGACTCGGCGCCTTCGTGCTTTTTCTCCCCCCTGTGGTTGCGCGAGGGTGGGGTGGGGTGGGGTGGGGTGGGGTGGGGGGGGGGTGGGGGGTTGAGGTTGGCGGGCGGAAGGGAGCCTCTGGGGTTGACTTGGGTGTCGGGAGGTGTGTGTGGGGAGTGGGGGAGGGGTGGGGGATCTTGTTTCGTCTGATTTAAAGGGAGGTCTTGGAGTCCCGGTCTTACTCTTTTTCTTTCTTATTTTCTCTTTTTATGTTTTCTCTCTCTCTCTCTCTCTCTCTCTCTCTCTCTCTCTCTCTCTCTCTCTCTCTCTCTCTCTCTCTCTCTCTCTCTCTCTCTCTCTCTCTCTCTCTCTCTATCTCTCTCTCTCTCTCTCTCTCTCTTTCTCTCTTTCTCTCCCCTCCGTGGTTGAGTCCGCTCCAGATAACGGATTTCTCCCCCCCCCCTCCCTCTGCCCCCCGAGTGTCGTATGGTAATGAACGTGACCTCAGATACCTAATAACTCCATCCGTTTGAGGGGGATCCGTTGAGGGGTTCCATGGGGGAGGGGGGTCCGCTCGGTAGGTTCCATCGGAGGTTTCTTTCGTGGATTCTGTCTTGGGTTCCGTCAGAGATTTCGTTCCAGGGTTTCATTGGGGTTCCGTCGGAGGTTCGAGGGTTTCATTAGGGGTTCCGTCGGGGTTTGCGTCGGGGGTTTCGTTGGAGGGTTTCGTCGGGAGGTTCCGTCGGGAGGTTCCGTCGGGAGGTTCCGGTGGGGTTCCGCGTCGGGTCCCTCCCCGACGCCGGCATCCGGGTGGCCTTGCCTGCACCTTCGCAGGGCCTTTCGGGTGGGGGGGCGGGGGTCCGGGGAGGGAGATGGGGGGGGGTCCTGCGTAGGTGCCAGGGGAGGAGTGGGGGTGGGGGTCGGCGTGCGGGGGTCGCCGAGGCACGCGGGCGACCCCCTGTGGCTGCCAGCGAGAATGCGTCAATGAATCCCGCCGAGTCATGCATTATTAATGGCTTGTGTGGAAAGATGATACCCTGCCAGGCATGCAATCGTACCCGTTCGCGGGTGTCGGTCGCCTCTCCTCCCCCTCCCCTCCTCTGCTCACTCTTCCCCCCTCCTTCTCACACTCGTCTTCCCCCTCCCTTCTCATCTCCTCCCTCTCCCCCTCCTTCTCACTCTCCTCTTCCTTCCCCCTCCTTCCTCAGTCTCCTCTTTCCCTCCTCCTCCCCCTCCTCTCTCCCTTCCCCCCTCCCCTCACTCTGCTCCTCCCTCCCCCCTCCCCTCCCGGTGTTCCGTGCGGTGCAGCGTCTGCTCTGATTACCTCCTCGCCTTTCCACGAGACTCGTTTGTGTGCTTGAAGGCTTCCTGCGGCTTTTCGGGCGAGTTGCGGGGCGCCGTCGCTACCGGTGCGGCGTGCCCGTGTGTGGGAGCGCGGGCGTGTGGGCCTCCCGAATCCTGGGTTCCCACGCCCCCGCCGCGCCGTCGTCTCGGATTGCGAGGTGGCCCGCTCTGCCTCCCCCCCCCTCCTCCCCCTCCCCTTCTGTCCTCCCTCCCTCCCCCATCCCCCCCTCTGCTCCCGCTGGGTAATGCCAATCGGGTTTATACTCTTTTATTTATGTCGCCGTCCCCTTGTTCTAGCCCTATCCTCTGCGGGCGTGTGGATGGGCGTCCCGGGGTGCGACGGGCGGCGGGAGGGTGACACCGCGGTGGCGTGCGGGGCAACTGCGAGGGCGATTGAGTCATTAGCTCATTACGAGGCTCCAGGTGGTGTTGTGTTGTCGGTTGTGACCTTGGCTTGCCCCCGCGACCTCGCGTGACCCCTCTGCGGCGCCCGGCCTTGTTCACGGTGGCCGCGGCTGTGTCCTACGCGGCTGAGTGGTTCCCCCGGGGGTTGTCGTGCCCACGGGGTTTCCGGGGTATTTGCGTGGGCGTTGCGGTCGGGCGGTCGGGCGGGTGGCTCCCTCGCGACCCGGCCGCCCCCCGACGCCGCGGCAGCCTCTTCAGCGAGTTTTTTTCCTTTTTTTTCCTCGTTTTTTATCGCCCCGCGCCAGAACGAGGTCGACGGTTAATGGATGTGAACTCGCGGGCGGCGTCGGCGGCGCGGGCGTCCACAAAGGGGGAAGCGGTGGGCGGTTACGGGCGGGTAACGATCGGCTAACTGCCCCCGACGAGTCCCCCTCCTGTGCCGGGCGCCGAGGCATTCGCGCGCGCTCATGCCGGGCCGTCGCCGCGAATTGAGCCATTATCCCATTACGACGCATTTACGACTTCCATGCCGGGGGGGAGGGGGGAGGGGGAGGGGGAGGGGACTTCCGTCGCATAAACACCTCCATCAAACATACACGCTCGTCCCCTCCCCTCCCTGGCCTCCCTTTCCCCTTACCTTTCCCCTCTCTTTCTCTCTCCAGTTTTTTTTCTTCTTTTTGTTCGGGTCTCCCTTCTATTTGCTCTTTTTCTTTCTCCATCTCTTCGTTTCTTTCTTCCTTCCTACCTTCTTATCTTTATTTACGTATCTCTTTCTTTCCTTTCTTCCTTCTTATGTTTATTTACATATCCCTTTCTTCTTTCCTCCCTTCCTTCCGATCTTCCTTTATTTATTTTCCTATCCTTTTTTCCTTCCACCCTTCCTTCCTTTCTTATATCCTACCTTCCTTCCTTTCCTTTTACCCCATCTTTCCCTCCCTCCCTTTCTCTTTCCCTCCTTCCTTCCTTCTTCCTTTCCGTCCTTCCCTCCCTCCTTCCTTCTTTCCTTCCTCCCTTCTTTCCTTCCTTCCTTCCCTCCTTCCTTCCTTCCTTCCTTCCTTCACCCCAGCTATCCCTCCTCCCCCCTCCCCCCCCGCTGCCCGCACCTTCCTCACCTCCTCTGTCACGATGTAGGCCACCGGGCCAAACCGCACTCCTGGCCACACCCTGTGGGAAGTGAGACTTCTAATACTTGGCCCACAGGGAAGGGGAGGGCGTATGGGGTGGGGTTGCGGGGGAGAGGAAAGGGGAGGGAGGGTTGGGAGATGGGGAGAGGGAGGGGCAGGGCTGTGGAAAGGGGGAGGGGGAGGGGAAGGGGATGGGGTGAGGGGGAGAAAAGAGGGAAGAGGAAAGGGGAAGGGAGGGGTATGGGTGGGGTTGGGGAGGGGGAGGGGTGAGGAAAGGGAAGACGTTCCCTTCGTCGCCTGTTTTCTCTTTGCTTTCGTGACGGCTGGGGAAGAATCGTGTGGCTTATGCGTACATAATGGAAATTAGTGTTGGCACGGAAGGAGTGAGGAGGCGAACTTTGGGGAACTCGGGGTGGAAGGAGGGAGGGAGAAGGAG
>NC_091560.1:352726-360226 GCF_042767895.1 Penaeus vannamei | reverse complement strand
CGTGGGGTGGTGGGGTGGGGAAGGGGCGTGGGGTGGTGGGTTGGGGAAGGGGGGGTGGTGGGGTGGGGAAGGGGCGGGAGTGGTGGGGTTGGGGAAGGGGCGTGGGGTGGTGGGGTGGGGAAGGGGCGTGGGGTGGTGGGTTGGGGAAGGGGCGTGGGGTGGTGGGGTTGGGGAAGGGGCGTGGGGTGGTGGGGTGGGAAGGGGGTGGGGGTAGCAACAGTTTATCGGCCCTTACTACACCCTTGGGGACGTGGAGGGTGACCTTACTTGGGCTCCTGCTCCTTCGCCCCCTCCCCCCCTCTCCCTCCCCCTCGGTCCTCCTTCGGTTTTGGGTGTCGGCCTTGGGGAAGAGAGGGAGAGAGAAGGGAGGAGGAGGGAAGAGGGAAGGGATAAAGGGGAGGGAAAGGGTTGTGGAAGAAGAAAAAGAGGGCAAAGAAAGATTTGGAAGGAAGAAGAAGAAGAAGAAGAGGAAGAAAAGGAAGGTGGAAAAGACAGACGGAGAAGAAGGAAAAAATAAGGAGGAGAATATGAAGAAAAAGGAGGAGAATAAGGACACGAAGAAGAGGAAGTTGAAGGAGGATGATAATATTAAGAAAAAGGAGCAGGAGGAGAACAAGGAGTCGCAACGGGCCGGCGCGACGGTCGAGCGGGCACGGGCGGGCGTCGCGGGCGTGCGGGCGTGGGCGTGGGCGTGGGGGGGGGTGGACGGATCGCCGATTGTCCTTCCCGTCGCTTGATCGATAACGCCGCGTGGCTTAGCACCCTCTTCGCGCCGGCCACCGTCGGATAATTAAACATGAGCATCTTGACTTAGTGGGTAGGACTCTTGTTGCCCCGCCTCCCTCCCCCCGCCCGGCGATTTCGGTCCTTACGGCGGGGGGGGCGTAAGGCTCAATCTCGTTAATTTCGGGGAACGCGTCGGGGTGGCTGTGGCCCGTCCGCCGACCATTTATAATACAACAGTTTATATTCATGAGATTTAGGAGATCGCGTCGAGTGGTGTTGGCAGACGGACTTTTAATTTTTTTTTTAAAGGCAACGCTGGATTTTCGCTCGGGCAGGAAAGCGCATTATTTTTTATTTTTTATTTTTTTTTTAGCATTTTTTTTTTTTTCGGCGGGGGTGCGGGGGTGGAGGTAGGGGGCGAGGGGGTGAGGGTAGGGGCGGCGAGGGGGTAGGGGGGCGTAGGGGGAGGCTGATGAACAAGGGCGAATGCGAGAAACTAATTTTTTTTTCTCTCTCTCTCTCTCTTTTTATGTACTTTTTTTTCTTTTTCTTTTTTCTTTTTTTGTGGTGGTATGGAAGGTACTGGAGGGGGAAGGGGGAGAGGGGGGCGGGGGTAAGGGGAGCATGCAGTCGTTGTGGAAAATTAACTTGAAAGCATTTTCTTTTTCTTCGTCTTTTTTTTTTCTTTTCTTTTCTTTTTTTTCTTGTAGTAGAGCTTTGAATTACAAAAAGGGAGCGGGAGGGGGCGGAAAAAATAGAGACATTTTTTTTTACTCGTTGCCGGAAAATGCACTTGTTGTTTTCAAAGCTTTCCAAAAGTGAGAGAGAGAGAGAGGGAGAGAGAGAGAGAGAGAGAGAGAGATTTATATATATATATATATATATATATATATTAGCGAGAGAGAGAGAGAGAGAGAGAGAGAGAGGCGAGAGAGAGAGAGAGAGAGAGAGAGAGAGAGAGAGAGAGAGGAGAGCGAGGAGAGAGAGAGAGAGAGGAGAGAGAGAGGAGAGAGAGAGGGAGAGAGAGAGAGAGAGAGAGGAAGGAGGAAAGAATGAATAAATGTGCATGCGAGGGAGTCTGTTGTGGGGCGAGGGTGAAGCTGGTGGAAAATTTAGTCCGATTAAGTTTTCTCGCTGCAATTTTTTTTTTTTTTTTGCACACCTTCCCCTCCCCCCCCCCCTTTTCTTCCTCCCCTCCTCTCTCCTCTCCTCTCTCTCTCCTCCCCTCTCTCCCTCCCCTGTAGCCTCCCCTTCCTTCACCTCTCCTCCCTCTGTTCCTGCACTCTCCCTCCCCTCCCCTCCTCCCCCTCCTCCCTCCCTCATCCCTCATCCACCTCCCTCCCTCTCCCTCCACCTCCTCTCCTCCTCATCCCCTCCTTCACCTCTCCCCCCTCTTTCACATCTCCCTCCCCCTCTCCTCCTCTCTCCCTCATCCACCTCATCCACCTCTCCCCCTCTCCTCTCCTCCACACCTCCCTCTCTCCTCCTCATCCACCTCCTTCACCTCTCCCCCTACTGCATTCGCGATCTCCTCCCCCTCTCCTCCCTCTCCCTCATCCTCATCCCTCTCCCTCCCTCCTCTCCACCTCCCTCCTCCCATCCCCTCTCCTTCATCTTCAATTCTCTCCCTCTCCTTTCACATCTCCCTCCCCCTCTCTTCCCCTCTCCCTCATCCACCTCTCCCTCCCCCTCTCCCTCCACCTCCCCTCCTCCTCTCCCCTCGTAGGATTTGCTTTGCATAATTACGTCGATTAATGAAGAACAAGGACAAGAAAACAATGATGATGATAAATGGAAGATAATGAGAGCCAGTGTTAAAGGAGTTAGAAAAAATAAAGATAATGATAATGATGATGATGCCAACAGGAATCAGTGATGAAAAGTAGAAAAAAAGGTATGTAGTTGAAATCAAAATAAATGCGAATAGATCAAAAATAGATAAAAAAAAAATATGGAGAAGGTTCAAGAATACAAAAAAAAAAAAATAGACCGAGAAAAATAGAAGAGGTTCAAAGGAAATAAAGACGGAGAAGGAGAGAGAGAGGGAGAGAGAGAGGAAGAGAGAGAGAGAGAGAGAGAGAGAGAGAGAGAGAGAGAGAGAGAGAGAGAGAGAGAGAGAGAGAGAGAGAGAGAGAGAGAGAGAGAGAGAGAGATAGAGAGAGAGAATACATTAACACGTCACAAAAGCTGCCATGGTGGTCGAGATGTCACCGGAGGAGACGCAAAGAAAATGGGAATATTGTAGGGTGAGTGGGAGGATGCGACGAAAGGGGAAACGGAGAGAGAAAATGGGTAAAGGGGAGACAAAGGATGTGTGGAAGTGAGAAGTGGGGGCTGACAGTAGTGGATAAGTATATAAAGGGGGGGGGAGATGAAGAGATGGAAAGAGGAAGAGAGGAAGAGAGAGGAAAAGAGGAAGAGAGGAAGAGAGAGGGAAAGAGGAAGAGAGGAAGAGAGAGGCAGGGAAAGAAGGAAGAGAGAGAGAGAGAGAGGGAAAGAGAAGAGAGAGAGAGAGAGAGGGGAAAGAAGGAAGAGAGAGAGAGAGAGAGAGAGAGAGAAAGAGAGGCTTGAGGGGAATTAGAAAGAAGGGTAGAATGGGGGAGGGGAGGGGGTGGGGGGTGAGGAGAGAGGGTCGCAGGCGAGGACAAAGGACGCCATAAGGCTAGGTGTGTCCATGGCTGGCCCTCCCTCCTGCAGGTGTAGGTGAGGGGGGGGAAGCGAGGAGGAGGGGAGGGAGCTTTTAGGTATATCACCGCGGGGTCCAAAAGAAGGTGGAGGAGGAGGAATGAAGGAGGAAGGAGGTAAGAAGAAGGGAGGAGGGAGGAAGATGGGGAGAAAGGAGGGAGAATGGGAGGTGACGGAGAGAGGAGAGAGGAAGGGAAGGAGGAGGAGGGAAAAGGGAGTGAAGACGGTGAGGATGGAGAAGAAGAGGAGAGAGGGGAAGGGAGAGAGGATGGACAGGGAGAGGGAGGTGAAGGAAGATGAGAGGAATAAGAGTGAAAGGAAGGAAAGAAGGAGGGATGGGGGATAGGGAAGATGAATGAGAGTAAGAGAAAGAGGAGGGGGAGAGGGGTGGGAAGGGGGGGAAGGGGGGGGGGGAGCAAGGGTTCTTCTGACACGTGTTAACGAGGACAACATAAACACGGCGCCAAACGATAGGTCTGCAATACTAGTCTTTCTCTCTTTCTCTTCCTCCTTCTCTTCCTACCCACCTCTCCCTCCCTCTCTTTCCTCTCCTTCCCTCCCTCCTCCTTCTCCCCTTCTTCCTCTTCCCCTCTCCCTCTCTCTTCCCCTTTTCTATCTCGCTCTCACTCATGTGCAAAGTACCAAACTTCTCACTCACTCTCACTCTCTCTCTCTCTCTCTCTCTCTCTCTCTCTCTTTGCAAACTCTCTCTCTCTCTCTCTCTCTCTCTCTCTCTCTCTCTCTCTCTCTCTCTCTCTCTCTCTCTCTCTCTCCCTCTCTCTCCCCCACTCTCTCTCTCTATCCCACTCTCTCTCTCTCCCACTCTCTCTCTCTCTCCCCCACTCTCTCTCTCTACCTTCCACTCTCTCTCTCTCTCTCTCTCTTCCACTCCCTCTCTCTCTCTCTCTCTCTCGGCGGCACAAGTGAGCTGGTTCCTGGAAGGCGAAGAATGGAGCGAAGCTGGTGTTTTGTGTCAATTTTTAAGATATTTTCGACACGCCATTATTGTCTGGAGGATATTCAAGCACGCCGTCTTGGCTTTTGTTATTGTTCGGAGGGAACCTTCATACATATATTTTTTTTCCCTCCAAAATTTTCTCGCTCTATCTCTTTCCCTCTCTCTTTTTTTTTCCTTCTTTCTCTCGTCGAGTAGAATATATTTTTTTTTCCTTCAAAATTTTTCTCGCTCTATCTCTCTCTTTTTTTTTCCTTCTTTCTTTCTTCCTTTCTTCCTCTCTTTCTTCCGTCGTGTAGAGGCGGGCGTGTCTCCCTCTCTGTGTCGCCTTCTGTGTATTGGCGGAATCGACGACAGGTTAAGGGCGCTCCTCTTAGTCTCTATGTAATTCCTGGAAAGTCTGCTCGCTCGTCTGTCTTTGTCTGCGTTGCTTTGTGTGTGTTTGCGTGCGCGTGTTTGCGTGTGCATGTTTGTATACAGAGCTGGAAGGGGGAGGAAGGGGAATGCGGGGCCGTGGTAGGCGGGGTGGTGGTGGGGGTAAGGGGAGTGTGTGGGGGGGGAGGGGTGTACCGCGTGCGTGCCTCTGTGCTTGGGGGTCTTTCTCCTTTTCATCTCTCGCTTTTCTTTTCCCTCTCTCGCTCTTTTTTTTTTTCCTTTCTTTCTTTCTTTCCTTTCTCGTTTTCTTTGTCGTGGGGTCTTTCTCTTTAAGTATTTTTTTTTCTCTCTCCCCTCCTTGTCTTTCTCTTCTCTCTATTTCTTTATATACTCTTTCTTTCTCTCTTTTTCTTCCTTCCTTTCCTCTCTCTCTCTCTCTTCCCTTTCTGTCTCTCTCTTTCTCTCCTTCCCTTTTTTCTCTTTCTTTCGCTTTCTGTCTCTCTCTCCCCCTTCCCAATCTCTCTCTCTCTCTTCCCAATCTCTCTCTCTCTCTCTCTCTCTCTCTCTCTCTCTTTCGCTCTCTCGCTCTCTCTCTCTCTCTCTCTCTCTCTCTCTCTCTCTCTCTCTCTCTCTCTCTCTCACGCACAAAAACGGACTACCGAACAAGCAAAAAAAAACACCCCTCTATATATATCATGTTTTTCCCCATTCTCCCATAAATCCTCTGTTTACATCGGTTATAATCCTATGTGACATCGGAAGCTGGGCGGGGGAGCGGAAAAAGGGGGGGCGGGCCAGGTAAGAGGGCCCCCCACCACCCTCCTCCCTTCCTCTCCCCCTCCTCTCCTCCTTCCTCCTCCCTCTCTCCTCTCCCCCTCCCTCCTCCTCTCCTTCCTCCCTCCTCCCTCCTCCTCTCCTCCCTCCGTCGCCCCTCCCTCCTCCTCTCCCCCTCCCTCCCCTCCTCTCCCCCTCCCTCCTCCTCTCCCCCCTCCCTCCTCCTCTCCCCCCTCCCTCCTCCCTCCTCCTCTCCCCTCTCCCCTCTCCCTCGCCCTCGCCCCCTCCCCCTCTCTTTTCGCTTGGTTGGCGACGGCATGAGGAGGGGGTAGGCCTACCTTCCGTCATGAGGCTCCGTTTGGGCTCTAGGCCATGTTGTTCATGAGGCGGTTCATGAGGGGATGGGTTTTTCTCTCTCTGTCTCTTTCTGTTTTTCTTTTTTTCTCTTTTTTATTTTCTTTTTCTCTTTCTCTATTTCTGTCTTTCTTTGTCTCTTTCTCTCGCTTCATGAGGACGAGTAAACAAGAAATGCGAAAATGAAAAGAAAGGAAGAAAGTAGAGGAGGAGGCGGAAGAGAAGGAGAAGGAGAAGGAGAAGGAGAAGGAGAAGGAGAAAGAGAAAGAGAAAGAGAAAGAGAAAGAGAAAGAGAAAGAGAAAGAGAAAGAGAAAGAAAGAAAGAAAGAAGAAAGAAAGAGAAGAAAGAGAAAGAGAAAGAGAAAGAGAAAGAGAAAGAGAAAGAGAAAGAGAAAGAGAAAGAGAAAGAAGAAGAGAGAAAGAGAAGAAGAAAGAAGAAGAAGAAGAAGAAGAAGAAGAAGAAGAAGAAGAAGAAGAAGAAGAAGAAGAAGAAGAAGAAGAAGAAGAAGAAGAAGACGAAGAGGAGGAGGAAGACGAAGACGAAGAAAGAGAAAATGGGATTTGCAACGTCAACTCCGCCCCCCCCCTCCCCAAGGCGCCTTTCATCTCCTTTGTAATTCCGAAGATTATCCCCTTCGTCTGTTACGCTCTCGTGATCTCCTTCTCTTGTGCCTCCTTTGGTTTTTGGCTTTTCTTGTTCTTTTCTGTGTTTTTGTTTTCGTTTTTGTTTTTGGCTTCGTTTTGTCTCAAGTTTCAGGTTTTCCTCGTGTCTGTTTCTCTTTCTCTTTCTCTCTCTTTCTCTCTCTCTCTCTCTCTCTCTCTCTCTCTCTCTCTCTCTCTCTCTCTCTCTCTCTCTCTCTCTCTCTCTCTCTCTCTCTCCCTCTCTCTCTAATCTCTTTCTCTTTCTCTCTCTCTCTCTCTCTCTCTCCCTCCCTCCTCCCTCCCCTCCCTCCCTCTCTCTCCCCTCCCATCTTCCATGTACTCAAGAACCCACTTTATAAACGTTTTGGGGAGGGGGTGGGGGGGGGAGGCTAGGAGAAGGGAGATAGTGCCAGGTCCCCTGGAATATTAACACCGAAAAAGGGTGCCATTGGGGGTGCCTGGGGTGTGGGGGTGAAGGGGGTGGTGAGGGGGGGGGGGGGGTCACATACATCATCACCCGGGCACTGAACGCTGCCCCTCTATCTGGGCCGGGAATCGAAAGGCAATATTTTTGGGCCGAAGTGTTTCCTGCCCCAGTTGGCCGGTGACGCGCCGTGGGGATCGCGATAACAAGGACAAGTGCCTACCTTCGTGGCGGGGTGTGGGGGTGGGGGATAGAGGAGGCGGAGGATGGGATGAAGGGCCGCGATGGGATAGGGGGTGAAGAGAGGAGGCGTGAGGGGATGGGGTGTTGTAGAGAGGCGGGGAGAGGGATGGGGGAGGGGTGAGAGGAGGAGGAGAAGGGGATGGCAGGGGGGAGAGGGTGAGAGAGAGGAGCAAGGAGGGGGGATGGGGTGTTGGGGAGAGAGAGGGAGGGGGAGGATGGGGTGTTGGGGGGAGAGCAGGAGACAGATGTGGGAGGGGAGGGGGTGTGTTGGGGGAGAGGAGGAGAGGGTGAAGGGTGCTGGGGATGGGGTGTTGGGGAGGAA
>NC_091560.1:342726-347726 GCF_042767895.1 Penaeus vannamei | reverse complement strand
GAGGGGGAGGGAGGGAGGGTGGGAGGGAGGTGGGAGGAGAGGAGGTGGGAGGGAGGAGAGGGTGGGAGGAGATGTGGGGGGAGGGGGAGGAGGGAGGGATGGTGGATAGTAGGAGGGAGAGGGAGGGAGGGGACGTGGGAGGGAGGGAGTGATGCACGCAGGCAATGTGGGTGGATGGATGGGAAGGTTCTGAAGGGAAATTGGTATTGTACTTGGTGAGAGATGAGGAAGGAGGGGGCCAAGAGGGGGAGGGGGTGAGAACAGTGGAATGGAGGGAAGATGAGCACTGGAGGGGAATGGAATGAGAGAGAAGGGAAAAAGATGAAGAGGGAGAAGGAAATAATGCCATTAAAAGAGAAATAATTCACCCGTTATGGAGAACAGAAAGAAAGGTGGTACTCCTCCACCTCCTCCTCCTCCTATTATTATTCTTCCTTTTCCTCCTCCTCCTCCTCCCTTTCCCTTCCCCTCCTCTACTTCCTCTTTCCCTCCTCTCCCTCAGCTCCACCTCTCCTCCTTCTCCTCCTCCTCCTCCTCCTCCTCCTCCTCCCCTCCTCCTCCTCCTCCTCCTCCTCCTCCCATCCTCCTCCTATCCCCCTCTTCCCCTCCACCTCCTTCCTATCCCCCTCCCCTCCTCCTATCCCCCCTCCCCCTCCTCCTCCTCCTCCTCCTCCTCCTCCCCCCTCCTCCTCCTCCCCCTCCTCCCTTCCTCCTCCTCCTCCCCCCCTCCTATCCCCCTTCCTCCTCCTCCTCCTCCTCCTCCTCCTCCTCCTCCTCCTCCTCCTCCTCCTCCTCCTCGTTCCCATCGCCGGGCCTCCTTGCCGACTGTTCCTCCCAAAAAGCGCGAAACAACTTGCTTCTGCTTTCGTTTGTTTGCGGAGGTCTGTGCCCGTGTCATGGCCGGGGGGGACATGACAACCACCTGCTGGGACCGCTGTGTGTGTTGGGGGGCGAGAGGGGAGGGAGGGGGAGAGGGAGGGAGAGGGAAGGAGGGAGAGAGGGAAAGGAGGGAGGGATGGTGGGAAGGAAGGGGAGGAAGGGGAGGTGGGAAGGAAGGGAGGAAGAGAGGGGGAGGGAGGAATGAAGGATGGAGGGTGGGAAGGAAGGAAAGGAGGGAGGGAGGGAAGGTAGGGGTAAGAGGGAAGGGGGAAGGGGGGGGTATACGAGAACCTGTGATAATATTGATGTTGCTCTGTTCCTTCTTTAGTGCTATTGCTATTACTATTTTTTCGTGCATTGTTTTTGTTTACAGGTTTTCATTTCGCCTTTTGTGACTTGACTTTTGAAAACAGGAGGGAATTCCAAGCAAAATCTAACTTCATGGGATTCAGAGCCCTTGTTTGCCATGCCCCCCTCAACCCCCGTCACCCCCACCTATCCCCCCTCTCACCCCCACCCAAGCACCATCATCTCTCCCTCCCCCATCCCCCTCCCCCCACCCCCTCCCATCGGCAGCTCAGCGTCAAATCCTGGCGAGTTGCCTGCACGTCGCCGGCCAAGGAGGGGGGCGCTCATGACGGCCTCTCGCTAGGACCCTCTCGCGTCCTCGCTCCTCCTCTCCTTCTCTCCTTCTCCTCCTCCCCGTCTTTATTTTGCTTCTTGTTCTTCCTTTCTTTTGGGTCGTTTTCTTTTTTTTTTCTCTCTCTCCTTTTTTCGTCATCGTCCGCGTCCAGTTTTTTTTTTCTTCCTCTTTTTTCTTCTTTTTGCTATGCCTTTCGCTAACCTCCTCTTCTCCCTTCCCCCTATTACCTCCTACCTCCCCTCCCACCCTTCCCCTTCCCCTTCCCCTAACCCCCTCCTCTCCCTCCCCCAGTTCCCCAGTGGAGGAGTGAAGGGAGGAAGGAAGGAAGGAAGGAAGGAGGAGAGGGAGAGAGAAGGAAAGGAGTGGAAGGGGGAGGGGAGGAGGGAAGAGGAGGGGGGTAGAAAGCCTTTCCTCAGAGCGGGGTTTCACAATTGTCTGTTAATTATTATTATTATTATTTATTTATTTATTTATTTATTTTTATTGTCGTTTACTACTGTCCTTTCTTTTGATACGTTTTATTCATTTATCATCGTCATTTTTATTGTTATTATCCTTGTAACTACTCTTATTGTAAATTCGGTGTAATTATTGTTTGTTTCATAAATAAGTAGATAAGAGGATTTGGAGATAACGTGTTTTTTTTCTCTTAATTTTCTTTATTTTCTTGATCCATAATAAATTTTCGGAAATTTCCCCGGTCTCAGCTGCTCTGCGAAGATGCAAACAAAAACAAAAACGAAAATAACACTTTCATTGCTTCTTCTTTTTTTTTTCTTTCTCAATTCCTCTCTTCTTATCTTTTTTTTTTCTTTTTAATTTCTTCTCTCTTTGGCCCTTTCTCTTCGGGGATATAAATGCAGCCGTTAAAACCTGTAATTACCGCGATAACGAGGATTATCACGTGACTTTTGTTTTTAACTGTTTGTGTCTCCTTTTTTTCTCGCGTTTTTTTCTTTCTTTCTTTCTTTTTCAAAGGATATTGGGGCATCTGGTGTTAAGGAAAGCGTGAAGATAAGGATAAGGGGGAGAGAGAAGAAGAGAGGAGGGGGGGGAGAGAGAGAGGAGAGGTAAGAAAGAAAGAGAAGAGAAAAATATAAAAGAAGAGAGGAAAGAGAGAAAGATGGAGAAGAAAAAAGTAAGAGAAAAGAGAAGAGAAGAAATTAAAGAGAGAAAAAAATAGGATAGAAGAAGCGAGGGGAAAGAAAAGCAGAAAGGGGAAGATAGAAGACAAGAGAAAGGAAGGAGAGCGAACAGAGGAGAAGATAGACAGACAGAGAGGGAATGCGAAAACGCTGCCAATTGTCCCTTTTTCATATGGTAATTTTTGCGGGCGTTTCTCGGGCTCGCGTGGATGGGCGCGCGGGACGATCTTTCAATGATACAGCGGCGCCCACGTGGGAGGAGAGGGCGTAGGCACGGTGGATGTCTCTCTTTCTCTCTCTCTCTCTCTCTCTTTCCTCTCTCTCTCTCTCTCTCTCTCTCTAATTCTTCTCATTCTTTCTCTCTCTCTCTACTCTCTCTCTCTTTCATCTCTCATTCGTTGAAAATCTTCGTTCTCTTTTTGAAAGAAAAAATAAATGTCTCTTTCTTCTCTTTTTTTCTTTTTCTTTTATTCTCCTAATCTTTCTTTCTTATTTACTTACTATTTTTCATCTACATTACGTAAAAGAAAAAAAAATAGACAAGCAGCGAAAGGAAGAAAAGGAAGAAAAGGAAAAAGTAAAGAGAAAAAGAGATGAGAGAAAAGAACCGAATAACATCAGAAAGTAATCGGAATGACGTCCTTAAAGAAAGGACAGGTGGGCGTGCTTGCTCAGGTCCGTTGCTCCACGATGGTCGGATGCTGCAGAGCGAGAATGAGGTCGGGTGAAAAGACAGCAGTAAACGCCGTGACTGTTTTTCTTCTTCTTTTTTTGTGAAACGTCGCAATAAACGCCATTGCTAGTTTTTTTTGTTTTTTTTTATCTCTCTTTCTCTCTATCTCCCTTTTTCTTTCTTTCTCTCTCTCTCTTTCTCATTCTGTCTCTCATACTCTCTCTCTCACTCTGTCTCTCTCTCTCTCTCTCTCTCTCTCTCTCTCTCTCTCTCTCTCTCTCTCTCTCTCTCTCTCTCTCTCTCTCTCTCTCTCTCTCTCTCTCCCTCTCCCCTCCCTCTTTCCCCTCTCCCTCTCCCTCTCCCTCTCCCTCGCTCCCTCCCTCCCTCCCTCTCTCTTGCTTTTTTAAAAGATCGGTGGAAATGTCGCAATAACCGCCATGACTGTTTTTTGAGGCGGCGTTGTGTGTGCGTCCCGGAGCGGCAGTCAGCTGTTGGTAAACCTTAAGGATTTATTTGGCGACATCTAGATTAAATGAGCGATGAAATTGGATTTTGATGCGTTTTGATATTGTGATTGTTTTTGGCTGCTTCTGTTGTTTTTGTTGTTGTTTGTTCTAGATTATTCTGTCTCTCGCCTTTCTCTCTCTGTCTCTTCAATTGATATGATTTTGGGAAAATATATAGAAAAGAACCGCAAAAATACTTGAAGAATTTCAATAAAGTAATCCAACAAATCTTAAAAGAACGAGTCAAAACAAGAGAGAGAGAGAGAGAGAGAGAGAGAGAGAGAGAGAGAGGGAGAGAGAGAGAGAGAGAGAGAGAGAGAGAGAGAAAGAAGAGAGAGAAGAAGAAGAAGAAGAAGAAGAGAAGAAGAAGGAGAGAGAGAGAGACAGACGAACACGTATCCGATAACCCCTAAAAAGAGAGCGAATTTGCATATTTCAATTGCACAAGAACACGGGCAATAGAGCTCAAGATCAGGCGAAAAGGCGCCGACCCCCCCCCTCCCCCTTCCCCCCCCTCCGACATGATAACTCCTTCCCTCGATTGTTTCGAGTTATCGCCGCCAGAGGGCCAGAAGTCTTGCTGGTAGGTTATCGGGAGTCTTGTTGTTTTGTTGTTGTTTTGTTGTTGTTTTTGTTGCTTCTTGCTTGCTTGCGGGATTTTGGCTTCGTTTGTTTTAGTTATTTTGTTTGTTTGTTTGTTTATTTTGTCATGACTGTTGTCTAGAGTACTTTCTCTCTTTTTCTTTTCTTTTTTTTCCTCCTCCTCCTTCCTAAAATCCCTCCCTATACTTCCTCCTCCTCCTTCTCCTCTTCCTCCTCCTCCTCCTCCTCCTCCCTCCTTAACCTCCTCCTCCTCCTCTTCCTCCTTCCTCCTCCTTAACCTCCTCTTCATCCTCCTTTCCTCCTTTTCCCCCCTCCTCTTCCCACCTTAACCTCCCTCCTCTTCCTCCTCCTCCTCCCCCTTTCTCCCCACCTTAACCTCCTCCTCTTTCCTCTTCTCCTCCTCCCCCTCCTCTCCCCACCTTATCCTCCTCTTTTCCTCCTCCTCCTCCTCCCCCTCCTCTCCCCACCTTAACCTCCTCTTCCTCCTCCTCTTCTTCCTCCTCTTCTCCTCCTCCCCCTCTTCTCCCCACCTTAACCACCTCTTCCTCCTC
>NC_091560.1:332726-337726 GCF_042767895.1 Penaeus vannamei | reverse complement strand
GAGGAGGGAGGAGGGAGGAGGAGGGAGGAGGAGGAGGAGGAGGAGGAGGTGGAGGTGGTGATGGAGGAAGAGGGGGAAGAGGAGGAGGAGGAGGAGGGAGAGGGGGAGGATGAGGATGAGAGTGGAGCGAGTGGAAGGAGGAAGAGAGGAGGACGGGGAAGGGGGAGAGAGAGAGGACGAAATGGGAAATGGAAGAGGAAAGGAGGAGGAGGGAAAGAAGGAAATGGATGATGAGGAGTCGGAAGGGAAAAGAAGGAAGAGGCGGGGGAGGAGGGGGGGGGGCGCTGGGCAAGGGGCAAGGGAAAGGGGGCGAAGGGAGGTCTGATGATACACAGTTATTACTCCCTGATGCCCCACAGCCGAGGAAATATTAATGTCCCTCCGAGAGAAGGTGTTGGGTGGGTGCGGGCGGTGTGGGCGGTGTGGGCGGGGGTCTCCTTGGTGTGAGGACTTGAAAAGAAGGGCGGTATGGGCGGCTGAGTGGGGGCGGGACTTCAGATTTTTTTTTCTCCTTGGGTTACGTTGTTTATCAAGAAAAGAGAGAGAAAATAAAGTGATTTGTATAAACAAAAAACAAAACAAAAATAAATAAAAAAAAAGAACAGGGACGCTAATAATGGAGGGAAAGAAATATAGTTCGAAAAGTAATAAAATGCAGCAGCCCGCCCACCCTCCGATTAAGGCGGACGCCCACTCAATAGGCCATATATTTTCCATAGGCTGTGATTCTGTATAGGGGGAGGGGGGGGGGAGGGAAGGGGGGGTGACAACCTCTCCGTCACGCCTTTGGAAGAAGAAGAGGGGGAGAGAGAGAGAGAGAGGGAGGGAGAAGAGGAAAGGGAGGGAAAGAGAGAGAAAGAGGGAGAAGAGGAAGGGGAGTAGAAGAGAGAGATAAAGGGAAAGAGAGAGAAGGAGGGAGGAGAGGAAGGAGGAGGGAGAGAGGGAGAGGAGGAAGAGAGTGGGAAGAGGAAAGAGAGAGGTTGAGGAAGAAGACGAAGGGGAAAAAAAGTGAGAAGAGGGAGGGAGGGAGGAAGACAGTGGGAAGGAGCAGGGAGGGGAGGGGAGGGAGGAGGAGAGGGGAGGAGGAGGGTAGGGAAAGGGGGGGGTTATTGTCCGGCCTATGCAAAGTTATCCTTAAGGAACACGCGGACTGGAAACCTCTTCACGGCCTTTTATTATTTTTATTTTTATTTTTTTTAAGGGTTTTGAAAGGGCTTCGTTTATCTGATTACTTATTTATTCATTTGTCTGTTCATTGTGAGTCTGTTTTTATGTTGGTATGATTTTAAGGGTGAATGTGGTCCTAGTTCTCTGATTGCCTGTTAGTGCTTTTTTTTTTTTTTAGTTACTGCTGTTTGTTATTATTACTATAACTACTATCTACCTTCCTCATCACCTCCACCTCCACCTCCTCCACCGCCACATCACCACCACCACATCACCACCTCCCCTCTCACCACCACCATCACCACCACCACCACCATCTCCTCCACCACCACATCATCACCACCATCCCCTCCACCACATCATCACCACCTCCCCTCCCACCACCACCCTCACCACAATCTCCTCCACCACCACATCATCACCACCATCTCCTCCACCACACCACCCTCACCACCACTACTATCAGTACTTAATACAGCTACAACTGCTATGCTGCTTTTGCTATTATTATCTCGGCTGTCATCGCCAACAACATCATCGGGATCTCTGCCGGACGTTCTCCTTTGAGATGCAAATTACTCCCCGTCGGCGAGAGAGAGAGAGAGAACGCGTATTTTCTGATTTTCCTTTTTTTTTATTTTTATTTTATTGGGGTTTTGATTTTGCTCTTGCTTGTCTTGTTTTTTCTCGTTTGCTCTGTATTTCTCTGTCTTTTTATCTCTCTCTCTCTCTCTGTGTCTTTGTATCTCTCTCTCTCTCTCTGTGTCTTTGCATTCTCTCTCTCTCTCTCTCTCTCTCTCTCTCTCTCTCTCTCTCTCTCTCTCTCTCTCTCTCTCTCTCTCTCTCTCTCTCTCTCTCTCTCTCTCTCTCTCTCTCCCCCCCCACCCCACTCCCTTCCTCTTCCTCCTCCTCCTCCTCCTCCACCTCCCACCTCCCTCACTTCCCTTCCCACTTCTCCTGGTCATCTTGCACCCCCACCCCCACCCCCTTTCTTCCCCACTTTCTCCCTCCCCCCCCCCCTTCATTCCCGTGATGAAGGCCATACATTGCCGAGAGGACACAAAAGAGGGAGATTGTTATGGGGGGGGCGGGCGGGGGTGTATGGGCGGGGTGGGGGGAGGGGGTGTATGGGCGGGATGGGGATGGGTGGGGGGGGGATGGGGTGATGATCCATAATTCAGAAGCCGCCCGCGCCCGCTCGCTGGTCTTTCTTGGGTGGAAAATGCTTGTATGGTAACTGTTTATCTATGTTGGGCTTGGGGTGGGGGAGGGGGGAGGGCTGAGGGGTGGAGAAGGAGGGAGGTAGGGCTGAGGGGGTAGGTCTGAGGGGGTGGAGAGGGGGGGAGGGAGGAGAAGGAAGGAGGAGGAGGTTTAGGTGGAAGAAGAAAAAGAATAAGTAAGGGAAGGAAGGAAGGGAGGAAGGAAGGAAGGAAGGAACGAAGGAAGGAATTAAGGAAGTAGACGAGGAGGAGGAGGAAGAGGGAGAAAGGGGCAGATCGAAAGTCAAGGCGAAGGAAGAAAACCCGAGAAGAAAGCCATAAGAAAGCGAGGAAAAGGAGAGAGGAGAAGAAAGCCCTAAGAAAGCGAGGAAAAGGAGAAAGGGGAAGAAAGCGAGGAAGAGGGACAAGTGCCCGGATTGGCCCTCGTGGGACGCAGGGAGAAGAGGGCGTCATCAGATTCCTTTTGTGCGGCTTAAGGGCGGAACTTGGGGAAAAGGGGGGGAAGGGGGGATAAGGAAAGGGGGAGGGGAGGGGAGGGGGGTTCTTGCCATCCTAATCAGGGAAAAGGGGGAAGGGAGGATAAGGAAAAGGGGGGAGGGAGGGGACAGGGGAGGGGGGGGGTTCTTGTCGTCCTAATCAGGATTTTTGTTATTGCGGTGTATGGGGGCGGTTCTTCGGCGGTGTTATGTGCGGTGGTGGTGTTTTTTTAAGGAGTGTTGTTTTGGTTTTTGTTGTCATCGGGAGATTTTCATCGTTATCGTCGTTATCTTTTTGTCCGTATCTCTGTCATCATCTTCATCTTCTTCTTCTTTATCATCTTCATTTTCATCTTCATCTTCATCATCTTCTACATCATCATTATCTTCATCTTCATCTTCTACATCACCATCTACTATCACCATTATAAACGATGGTAATGATAAATATAATAAATATTGACCAACCGCCTCATACACTTGGTCTCAGCCTCCCCTCTCCCCTCCCCCTCCCACCCCCGCCCCCACCCCGCCCCCCTTTCTCTCTCTCTCTCTCGCCAGCCACACGTATTGCATATTGATACCGCTTAATGGGCAAGACAAGGCGATACATTTGGTTTCTGTTGCAAGCCTTTTGCGGGGTGTATGCAGGTGTCTTACCACTGGGCGATTATCGTCGTGTTTGTTTGTTTGTTTGTGTGTTTGTTTTTGTGTGGTTCTATTTTTTTTAATGATTTTAAGGTGTATGTATATATATATATCTTTCTCTCTTCTGTGTTTTTGGTTTGTCTTTTTTTTCTCTCTCTCTTATCTTATCTTATCCTATATTCCTTTCTCTTCTCTTATTTTCTCTCTTTCCGTCTCTCCCTTCCTCCCTTTCTCCCTTTCTCCCCTCCTTCCAACCTTCCCTTCACACCTTTCCTCTCCCTTTCTATCTTTTACTCCCTCTCCCCACTTTTTCTTACTTCCTTCCCTCCGTGTCACCCTCCCTCCCTACCCTCTCTCCCTCCCGCTTCCCTTTTCTCACCTCCCTTCACACCTCCTCTCCTCCCTTACTCTCTACCTTTTCCTCCCCCCTCCCCATACTTTCCCCCCCCCCCCATCTGGTTAAACAAGATACACACACTTTTAGCCGGTTTGTACACAAGGCATTATCAAAAATTATCTGCCTATTTATTCCAGGTTAGGTTTTTATTATGGCGCGGCCGTTAAGCTTAGATCTCTTTGTTTATGTCTGTTGGTTTTCCGATTTTTTTTTGTGTGTGTGTTTCGTTCGCTCACTTTATCTGGTACACTCCCTTTCTCTCTCTCTTTCTCTCTTTCTCTCTCTCTTTCTCTCTTTCTCTCTTTCTCTCTTTCTCTCTTTCTCTCTCTCTCTCTCTCTCTCTCTCTCTCTCTCTCTCTCTCTCCCTCCCTCTCTCTCTCTCTCTCTCTCTCTCTCTCTCTCTCTCCTCCCTTCCTCCCTCTCCCTCCCTCCCTCCCTCCCTCCCTCCCTCCCTCCCTCTTACTCTTCCTCTCTCTTTCTATCTAACTATCCATCTCTATCTCAATCTCTATCTTTATCTCTATCTCTCCTTCTTTCATTCTTTCTTTCTTTTTTTCTTTCTTTTGAGTCCTGGTACGTCCACGATAAATGCGATCGGCAGAAGGATAAGCCTAGTCTTGTTTGTTTGGGTAAAGGGGGGAAGGGAGGGAGGGAGAGTAGGATGAGGGAGAGCAAGGGGTTGGCGGCGCAGGATTTTTATTTTTATAGGCCCCTTCAATCTTGGGATTAGCTTGCTTTTGATGAACGCCATGCGAACCACGTCGTCCTCTCCTCCAAACCGGCCGGCTGGCTTGTTGCGCTGGCTTTATGGGCGCACGTACATGCACGCAGTTACTCTTCTGCTTCCCACTCTTCCTCTGTCCCTCCTCCTCTGTCTGTCTGTCTGTCTCTTTCTCTGCTCTTTCTCTCTCGACTCTCCCTCTCTCTCTGTTGGCTTGCTTAGCATCTGTGTACTTTATTTTTCGTCTTTCTGTTTTACTTCACTTCTTCTTCTCCTTTCCAGCATATGCATTTATTCGTGTTCACCTTCTCCCTCTCCTTCTTCGCCCCTCCTTCCTCTCCGTCCCTGTCTCAACCCCTCTCTCTTTCCTT
>NC_091560.1:302726-322726 GCF_042767895.1 Penaeus vannamei | reverse complement strand
TTCGTCATCTCTTCTTCCTTTTCTTCCTCCTCTTTTCTTTCATTGTCTTCTCCCTCCACTTCTCTTTCATCTTCTTCCTTTTCTTTTGCTTTATTTGCATCATCTTCTTCTTCTTCCCTCTGTTTTCCTTAATCGATTTTCTCTTCTTCCTCCTTTTTTCCACCATAATCATCTCCTTCCTCTTCTCCCGTTTCCTTTCCTTTATCATCTTTCGCTTCATCCTCTTCTCCCTTGCCTTCTCATTTATCCTCATCCTCTTCGTCTCCATCATCATCGTCATCATCTTCCTCCTTGCGACTTTGTGTTTGATTGTGGAGTGTTATGTTTATTACCTCTGGGCGTTGATGGTTTGATGGTGCCCCCCCCTCTCTCTCTCTCTCTCTCTCTCTCTCTCTCTCTCTCTCTCTCTCTCTCTCTCTCTTTCTCTCTTTCTTTCTCTCTCTTTCTTTCTCTCTCTCTCTCTCTCTCTCTCTCTCTCTCTCTCTCTCTCTCTCTCTCTCCCTCTCTCTCTCTCTCTCTCTCTCTCTCTCTCTCTCTCTCTCTCTCTCTCTCTCTCTCTCTCTCTCTCTCTCTCTCTCTCTCTCTCTCTCTCTCTCTCTCTCTCTCTCTCTCTCTCTCTCTCTCTCTCTCTCTCTCTCTCTCTCTCCTTTCGGCGCGGTGTCAATTACTAGGCAGTCGGTCGGGTGGTGTTTGCTGTCGGTCTTTTTCGCAGTCGGTGTCGGCGTGAGCTGGGGTTGACGGGGGTGGAGGGGGTGGGGGGTAGAAGGAGGTGGGGGGGGGCGAAATGGGCTGGCTAGAAGGGCGCCGAAGAGTGTCTCCTTTATTTGTTACTTTTTTTAAAAACTATTTTATGATGATTTTACTTTCGTCACTCTCCTCCCTTTTCCTCCTCCTCCCTTCCTCCCTCCCTCCCTCCCTCCTCTCTTCCCCTCCATCCCTCTTCCCTCCCTTCTCCCTCCCTCCTTCCTGTTGATTTTACGACCTGAAAACGGCGACCCTTTTTCCCTCCCGTTCAGGAGCGCGTATATTAGCGTGAAAAAAAGGGAACGAGTTTATCATTTCAGCGTCAGAGTATAACTCAGGGGCGTTCGAGGAGGTAGGGAGGGTATGGGGCATGGGGTAAGGGGGATAGGGAGAGAGAGGGAGGGGGATGGGGGATGGGGGAGAGGGAGAGGGGGGAGGTGCAAGGTGGCGCTGGAGATAGTTTGGCGAAAGTGGAAGATGGAGAAAAATTATCTAGGGATTTTAAGATCGAAGAGGAGGGTGGGAGAGGGGGAGGGGAGGAGACTGATGGAGGGGCATGTTGGGGGTAGGAGTCAAGGGGGAATTGGTGGAGGAGGAGTGAGGGGGAGAGGATGGGAAGGGGATGCGGCGATGGAGAATGGGAGGGGGTGAATGAGGGAGAAAATGTGCCCCGCCTAAAAGGAGGAAAGTTTCTTTAAAGAAGGATTTCAGCAAAGGACGAGGATGGCTGAAATGGGCGTGGAAGACCGCGATCCTCGGCCGGGGGGGTGGGGTGGGGGGGGGGGACGACGATGATAAAGGAAGAATTGAAAGAAGACGAGAAGAAGGAGAGGTGAACCCCACTTTGGCATGCGTCTTGCAAGGTCGCCGAGGAGAAGAAGACGATGGAGAATAGGAAGGAGGAAGAGGAAGAAGGAGGAGAAGGAGAAGAAGAAGGAGAAGGAGAAAAAGAAGAAGAAGAAGAAGAAGAAGAAGAAGAAGAAGAAGAAGAAGAAGAAGAAGAAGAAGAAGAAGAAGAAGAAGAAGAAGAAGAAGAAGAAGAAAAGGGAAAGAGGAAGATAAAGAGAAAGAAAGAGAAGAAGTAGGAGGAGGAGAAGAAGGAGAAGGAGAAGAAGAAGAAAAAAAAGAAGAGAAGGAGGAGGAGAAGGTGAAGGAGATGCGAACCGGCCGCGAACCGGGGGCACGGCGCCGGTCCCCGGGTGTTGGCAGAAGGCCTCGGAGTAATCAAAGAGAGAGGTCCGGGGCGGTGTCAGGCGCTCTGTGGGAAATTAGTTCTTTGGATGCTGACGACGAGAGCAGCGGCGGTCCCGTATGCAAATTCCTCCGTGTTTATTAAACCCTTGAGAGGGAGAGGGAAGAGAGAGGGAGGAGGAGGAGAAGGAGGAGAGAGATGTACGTGGATAGATAAGAGTAAGATCGAGAGAGAGAGAGAGAGAGAGAGAGAGAGAGAGAGAGAGAGAGAGAGAGAGAGAGAGAGAGAGAGAGAGAGAGAGAGAGAGAGAGGGGGGGGGCGACAGAACTTGAGGTGGATAGATCGGGTAAAGGAATTCGCCAGTAAGAGAAGGAAGAGGAGAGGATGTCGGGGAATAGATAGCAAATATCGGTCCCGGGAAGCGGTCGGCCTCAGGAGCCCCGTGGGAGCGCAAGAGGCCCCGTCGTGCCCGCGGGCTGTCTGGGCCGCTCCCGGGCGGTGGGCGGAGGCAGTAGCCGAGCGCGGGCGGGCAGGGTCGCATCTCGGCCGCTGTCGGCGAATACTAATGACCGGGCGGCCGGACCCCCGGCAGAGCGACGCCCGGCCGCTTAGGCTCACGTCGCCGCGTGTTGCGAGGGGATTCCCCCCCCCCCCCTAAGGAGGGCCGTGGCACCGCCCTGTCCCGCCCAGCGCCCGTGCCCCGCCGCCGGAAGGGGGGGGGCGAGGAGCCGGAAGTGCGGGCGGGGTTCTCGGGGCGGCCGCGGCGTGTTCTTGAGGGCGTCGAGGGCCGGGATGGGTGCTTGCCCGTCTCGGCGAGCGGCGGGCGTGTTGGAGGGCGTTCGGGTGATGGGGGGAGAGGGAGGAGGGGAGGGGGGAGGTGGAGGAATTAGGGGAAAATGGAAGCGGTAGGTGAGAGAGGTAGTGGAAGGAGATAGGAGAGAGAGAAAGAGGAGGAGGTGAAGGAGAAAGGGGAGAGAGAAAAAGAGGTGAAGGAGAAAGGGGTGACGGCATGGCTCTTGGGTGTGCCGGGTATATCGTTCTTGCGTTTTGCGTGTTTGCGTGCGAGGGAGAGAGAGAGTGCGGGTTGAGCGGCGGGGCGAGTGAGGCGAAGTGCGCGTTGCTGGGATAACCACGTTGGCGAAGAAGGGGGGGGGGGGGCATCTTGCACTAGAAAAGGTGTGAGGAAGAGGGTGGTTTCGATTCCTTTTGCTTCAAGATCATCATCTTACTTTACTTCATTGTTACATATTTCTCCTTCCTGGATTTTTTTTTAGCTGTAGTTCTTGTATTTGCTCCTTTCTATTTTTATTTTTACTTTTTTACGTATCTTGTGTTTGTTTTTGTTTTCTTTCTTTTTACATTTCTTGTGTTTGCCCTTTTCTTTTGTTTGCCTTTTTCTTTTGTTTTATATTTCTTGTATTTGCCTTTTTCTTTTGTCTTACATTTCTTGTGTTTGCTCCTCTCTGCCGTTTTATCGAATCCGCCCCAAACTTTGAGATTTACGTGACGCCCCCACCCGCCCAGCGCCCGCACCCGCCCACCCCCGCCCACCCCCGCCCGGCGCCCACACCCGCACTCGCTACCATTACAGTATCTCATGTCCGGCGGGGGTCCGGCCCGCCCTTCCGCAGCTGTTCCAAGCTCAATTACCCCGTAGGCCTAGCAATAAATTTACTCCAATCGTGGTGATACGTCCCCTGCCTCCACCCCCCCCTCATCCCCCATCTCCGCCCTCCTCCCTCCTATATTCCGCTACCCCCTTCTTCTATCTCCACCCCTCCCCCTTCCCCTTTTCCCTCTCCCCCTCCCTTTCCCCCCTCCTTAACCCCTACCCTTTCAATCTTCCCCCTTCCACTCCTCTCCCTCTAACCCCCCCCCACTTCAACTCCCCCAACTCCCCCCCCCCCCTATCCACCGGAGTTACATTTAATAAGCGCCGCCTCGTGCCATGGAGGAGAGGCCTAAGGAACTCTTGATAGGCCTTCGGTGTTGACAGGCCTCTTGGAGTGGAAAGACATTTGGAGGAAAAAATTGAGTTTTGTCCTTTTTTTTTTCAAAGGGAAAGGATAGGGGGGTGGGGTGGGTGGTAGAGGAAGAGGGGGGAGAGGTTGGGTTTCGATCGAAGAAGCGGTGATGGCAGAAGGGGGGGGATAAAGAATGAGGGGGGAGAGAGAGAGAGAGAGAGAGAGAGAGAGAGAGAGAGAGAGAGAGAGAGAGAGAGAGAGAGAGAGAGAGAGAGAGAGAGAGAGAGAGAGAGAGATTCATTGACTGCTAGACAGCCAGACAGACGGAGAGAAGCATCAGGAAAGGGAGAGAATAGACGAAAGAGAAGAGAGAGAGAAACGCGCGAGAAAAGAAAGAAGGAGGAAAGCAGGAGAAGGAGAGGGAGAGAGGAAATAATGCACGCTCAAGAGGCAGGCAGCCATACAGGTAAACGAAAGAGAAACAGATGGAGAAGAAACAGAGAGAAAAAGAGGAAGAGAAAAGAGAGAGACGACAGACAGACAGACAGACAGACAGAGACAACAGACAGACAGACAGACAGAGAAGAGAGAGCGAGAGAAAGAGAGAAAGAGAGAGAAAGAGAAATGAGAGAGAGAGAGAGGGGCGAGGGCTTGGGAGGCCAGCATCCCCGGCTAGTAAATAACGCCCTAAACACGACCTGGAGACTCCACTCATTATGAATACAAAGGCCGCAGATCAAACTGATTTGCATATTGAATGCTGGAACTGCACAGGTTTGCAGGCTCGGAGGGGGGGGAGGGGAGGGCGGGTGAGGGGCATAGGGGGAGAGGGAGGGCAGGGGAGGGGAGAAGGGGGGAAGGGGGAGGAGAGGGGAGGGGAGGGAAGGGGGTGAGGAGGAAAGGGGAGGGAGGGGGGAGAGAGTACCAAAAGGACGGGGTAGGGGAAGGGGTATGGTTTGGTTGGGGGGGGAGGGGGGGGAGGGGGTCCAGGTTGCGGAGGAGCCGGTCAAGGCAACAACACACACGCGCGCGCACTCGCTCCCCTTCGGCCACCCCCGAGTTGTTCGCCCTTATGGCACGTCCGCCCACGGTCCAGATTTGCATGTCAGCGCCAAATAAGAATATTAGAGCCCTGGCGCTAATAAAATTGAGTTTAAGGCTGTGGCACGTCTTTGTACGGCAGGAGTGGTGGAGGGGGGGGGGGGGGGAGAGGGGGAGAGGGGGTGCCGCCGGGGTATACGCTGGAGCGGAGGGGGACGGAGGGAGGAGGAGGGAGGGGGGGGGAGAAAAATGTGTAAGAGTATGAGAAGGGAGGGAGGGAGAGAGAGAGAAGGGGGAGGGAGGAAAAGATGTTTAAGAAAGAGGATGAAGGAGAGAGAGAGGCAGAGACAGACTGTGAAAGAGATAGATAGAGAGAGAGAGAGAGAGAAGGAGGAGAAAAGGAGAAAGAGAGAAAAGGGGAATAGATAAGAGGAGGTGCGAACGGGAGTCGGAGCAGAAGCAGGAGTGGGAGTGGGAGTGGGCGGGGCGAGTGAGAGGGAATTCCAGCTGTAGCTTTTGGGACAGAGCGGCGGTACAGCAGTTACCTGGAGGAACAGGTTTAGTGACCTGGCTTGTCTTTTAACGCCGGATTTTGCTCGTGCCTCGCTGGCCCTTCTCGGCTCGTCTCTCATCTCCCTTTCTCCTCTTTATTTGAGCTTTCTTTTATCGTTATTCCTTATTTGATCTGTTGTTTTTTGTTCTGGTTGTCTCTCTCTCTCCTGGTTTAGCGAGGGCTTCTTCGTTTGTTTCTCTTGTTTGTATATATTTTTTGTCTTTTTATCTTTCTTTCCCTCTCTCAGTTTGGTCTTTCTCTCTCCCTTCGTCGTTTTTTAATTTTCCTCTCCCCTTTATCCTTTATGTCGTCTGTCTCTTCCTTCCTCCTATTTTGTATGTCTCTCCCCTTCCTCCCTCACGTTTCTGTCTCTCCCCTTCCTCCCTCACGTTTCTGTCTCTCCCCTTCCTCCATAATGTTTCTGTCTCTCCCCTTCCTCCCTCACGTTTCTGTCTCTCCCCTTCCTCCCTCACGTTCCTGTCTCTCCCCTTCCTCCCTAATGTTTCTGTCTCTCCCCTCCCTCCCTCACGTTTCTGTCTCTCCACTTGCTTCCTGTCCGTCCCCAGCGCCAAGTACAGATGCATATTCCGAGGCTCGACTCAGTGAATCGACCCTCTGTCTTTTCTCTCTTTTAAGAACACGTACGCGCTGCCACGGACGCATTAACACGTACGTCATGCGCGCAGCCCAGCCAACGTTTAAGCCACATGATCTGAATCGCCGCCACACTCGGACGCACGTGCTCTGGGTGTTACGTGCGGGGGAGGGTGGGGGAGGGGGAGGAGGGGGAGGGGAAGGTGTGGGTGGGGGAGAGCGGAGGAGGGAGGGGGGGGAAAGGTAAGGATAGAAGGGAGGGAGGATAAGTAAGGATAGAAGGGAGAGGGAGGGAGAGGGAGAGGGAAGGGAGGGAAGGAGAGGAAGGGGTGTGAGAGGAAGGAAGGTGGGAGGGAGAGGGGGAAGAGGGTGGGAAGAATAAGGAGGGAAAGAAAGGAGCGAGAGAGGGAGTGGGAGGTGAAGAGGGAAAGAGGGTGAGAGAAGGAGAGAAGGAGCGAGGGAAAGGAAGAGGTTGTGAATGGGAGAGAGAAGAGAGAGAGAAAGAGAGAGAGGTGGGGACTGATAAGCCAGCCAGACGGACAGACAGAAAGACAAAATGGGCGTGCCTTTGCAGGAGTGCGGGCGTGCGTGTATTAATATTCGCGATGTCTGCGGCTCACCATGTGGCTGAGATACGCCCCCAAGTGTCCGTACACACGATAGCGCTGAAGTGGAGAGAGAAGTGGCGCTCGTTAGCCACGGGTGCCAGGCACTCACAGCACACCTTTGTGCCGCGGAGCCAGCTGAGACCCAAGCTGGTGTCCTCTTTAAGGCTCAATGCGCTCTCTCGGGGTAAGCGACCATGCACGGGGGGTGTCTGCTGTTTGTTCGGGTTACCGCTGGTCCCGCTTTGAAGACTGTTATTGTTATTTGTTAGGATTTCTGCTGTTGTTGTTGTTGTCCTATTTTTTTTTAGGTGTTTTATTTGCGTGTTTTATTTATTCAACTTATTCCTCGTCTTCGTTATGGCATCGCCCGCCGGAGAAGAGCAAGAATTATACTGAGTGCTTCGCGAAACGAACTTTTATGGGCACTTTTTCAGGCGTCGGTTTTCGGCCAGTCGATCGCGGAATTCGTCTCACCTCGGGGTACTTGCAGGATCGGCCGGGGGGGGTGGGGGGGTTAGGGGGGTCACGTGGGGAAGCCCTCCCGCCGACGCTCCTATGGGGCTCCCGAAGTGGGGCTGGTCATCCTCCTCCATTTCTTCATCTCATTTTTATTATTCGCTCTCCCCCTCCTCGTTCTCCTCCTCCTCCTCCTTCTCCTTCTTCTCCTTCGTCTTCTTCTTCTTCTTCTTCTTCTTCTTCTTCTTCTTCTTCTTCTTCTTCTTCTTCTTCTTCTTCTTCCTCTTCTTCCTCTTCCTCCTCCTCCTCCTCCTCCTCCTCCTCCTCCTCCTCCTCCTCCTCTATTTCCCGTTTCTCCCTCTTCCCCCTCCGTAACCGCCCCACTACGCACGCCCTCTTTCTATAGGTCGATATTTATGATGAGAGATGATTGGATGCTGCGGACGTCATGTGCACGTCGGCGAGGCTAATTTTGACCCTTATAGGCATTGTGGCGCGTCATTCACCAGGCGAAAGTTTTGCGTCAGTCATGTATTTTTTTTTATTTTCTTGTTTATCTGTTTATTTGTTTATTTACTTTTGTGTCGATGGGGAGGAAAATTCGCAGCGTCTATTGCCCTCCGAAGAAGCTTTGAAGCTGAAGTTCTGATGAGTTAATTCGAGTTGATTTGAGTCGATTTGAGGCAGTGGCAGCGCGCGGTTCCCGGAGTCGTGTCGTCCGGATGACCAGGACGGACGACTGGGGGGCGGGGGAGGGGTGGGGGAGGAGGGTAGGAACACGGCAGGGGAAGATGGGGAGTGATTTTGTGCAATCTGTGAACATGCCGGAGAGGGAGTGGAGGGGGAGAGGGAGGGTTAGGGAGGGAGGGAGGGCGAGAGCGGGGACGGATTGGGAGTGAGGGCGGGGCGGGGGGCGAGTCAGGGGCCGGGACATCCATCAGCGGCTTATTGCACGCCGCGCCGCCGCTTCCACAGTTTATTAGCCTCCCCCCTCATGAATAGCATCAGCAACCTGCCTCACGGTATCAGCCCATGACAGCGGTGCGCGTCGGAGTGCGTCTCGGGCGCGGCGGGCTCCGTAAGGGCGTCGTCGTCGCAGGGCGGCTATGGGAGCGTCGCCCCTATCTGCGGGCGGGGCACGGCGGCCTCCCGCCCCATCGCGAGGGGATATGGGCGGGCGTGGCGGCGGACCCCCGATAACCGGCGTCGCTGGGCGTAGCGCGCGGCGGAGCTCGACCTGCGCTCCGGGCCTCGCGCGCTGTCGCATTCGGCTGCCTCTCACTCGCCTCATTAGGCTCGTGTCTCCGCGCCCGGACGCATGCGCAAGCGCCGTCGCGCCCGCGCATGCACAAGCAGAGCGGTCGCGGAGCCGGAATGCACAAGGCGACGCTGTGTGGGCGGCGAGAGGACGCCCGTGGACGCGACGAGGGCGAGCAATAAACAGGGAGAAAGAGAGCGAGTGCGCGCACGGGAGCGCTGCTGAGGAGCCTCGCCCTCCCGGCGTCGCCTCCGAGGCGCTTCCCTCCGCGTCTGTCCTCGCTCGTCGCCCCCCCCCCCTCCCCCCACCGGCTTAAGTGTCGGCTCCGGCCATTAGGTCCTGCGGGCGCTAACAGCCGGCCGGCAATGGCAACGCTCGTTAGCCGTTTATCTTTCCCCCGAGATAAGCGGGAGCCGCGCATTTACCCGCCGACGACGTCCGCGAAGCCAAGGCGCAACGGATCCGGACGCGCTTTCGATCGGATTTGAATTGCAGATGAATCCGTATCTGTGACTCGCGGATTACGCCTCGACAAATTACTGACTCGTCCGATAGCGGGAGAGTAGAGATTGCGCGCTGATGGAGATGGAAGGACGCGGATCGCGGGTTCGTGTCTCCTGGCTGGCGTCGGCGGGAGGCGCGGCGGAGGCGTCGCTTCCAGCAGCTGGCGGAGAGGCGTCCAGCTCGAGTGTGTGTGTCGTGTCTCCGGCGCCTCGTGTTGGTTTTGCGCGAGTGGCTTCTCGCGCGTGTCCGGGGGGGGGGGGCGTGTTTGTCCTCCTGCGAGCCTTTCTCCGCAGCGCCGGGCTGGTTCGGAAACGTTCCGCGCCAACGTTTTGTCAGGCTTTTGTTGGCGTTTGTGCCTTTCACCGCGGCTGAGTTTGTCTCCGCCGACTGCATTAGGGTCGTGTTTGGGCGGCACTCGGGGTTCCCATGCCTCCGCGGGGGCCTCTCGGGGGGGTGTAGGATCTGCCACAGTGCAGCGGTAGTGCCACCCCCCCCCTATCTTCCTCTCGCGGGGGGCGTGTTAAGGAGAGAGTAGTCCCCTGGCAGCCCCCCCTCCCCCCGTCTTGGCAGGGGCACCCCGACCCCCTCTGCCTCTCGACCCTTTCTTTATCGTTTCCGCATCGCCTTCCCTCCCCCTTTGTCTTCCGCAGGATTCTTCCCATGCTTTATGATCTCGTATGTTTGTGTCTCTGTATTGGCCGTCCCTCCTACCCCCTACCCCATACCCCCCCCCCCCCACCGGGCTCTCTCTGGGCTTGCTCGGACCACTCCTTAAACCACGGAAAGCCGGCCGGATTCGTCGCCCGATTGGATGGCTCACCCGTAATCCGTCAAGGTGGTGTTTATCGTACCCGGAGAGGGGCCGGATCCTCCTTGCAGGCGGCCGAGCGGTCTGACCCCCGCTCGCCGCTCCTCCCCGCCTCCCCATCCTCCCCATCTCGCCGTCCTCCCTATTTCATCGTCCTCCCCATTCCCCATTGCCCGCGGAACCTCCCCATTTCCCCCGACGCCGTGCAAGGGCGGGCGGGCGGTTCCGAAGAGGCCGCCTTCCAGGACGCGGGCGAGGCGGCCACTCCTCCTCCAGACATATGGCCTCCCCCGCGAACACGCTCCCCCCGATTGACCTCGTGTCACTCGCCGGGGCTGAGAAATAGCAGGGTCAGCCTGCTGCGCCGCCGCGATTTATTGGCTCCCCGTGTGAACAGCGGCCGGGCCGGATCTCGGGGGGAGAGAAGGGGGGGGGGGGGCTGTGCATGGGAGTTCGGTGTCTCTCATTTTTTTCTCATTCTCTTTCTCTTTCTTTCTTTCTTTCTTTCTTTCTTTCTTTCTTTCTTTCTTTCTTTTTCATAAAAAAAGCTTGTATGCAAATGCGATTCATAGACCGTATGATCTTTCTATTTTTTCCCCCGTGTGTGTGTGTGTGTGTTGATGGCCCCGGTCGGTAATTCAATTTGGCTCTCGTTAATTGTTGATTTGATCAGAGCCCGGCGCCATAATTAGGCCTGGATCCGTGTCATCCTGTCCTCTCTCTGTCTCTTTCTCTTTCTCTTTCTCTTTCTCTTTCTTTCTCTCTCTGTCTTTCTCTCTCTCCTCTCTCTCTCTCTCTCTCTCTCTCTCTCTCTCTCTCTCTCTCTCTCTCTCTCTCTCTCTCTCTCTCTCTCTCTCTCTCCCCGATGTGCATTCCCATTTCTGATCCATACCCCTCTCCTCCCCCTCCCTCTCCCCGGCGCATGATGTGTAGTCCCGTTGCCGGATCCATACCCCCCCCCTGTGTTGTCCCGGCGCGATGATGGCAGATGCCCTTCGTCATGCGCGCTCGCCCCCCCGCACTCGCACATGCACGGCGTGTTCTAACCCATTCTCTCTTTGTCTTTCCAGGTGAGTTGTGGACGAGGCTGAGGGACCGGCCGCCCGCACGCCCGCCCGCACGCCCGCTCGACGGACCCGAGGTGAAGTGCTTTTAAACACTCGTAAAGGGACTCGAGGGCGGCGGGCGGGCCTCGCTGAGGGTCGGGGTGAGTGGGTAGGTAGGTAGGGGGGGAAGGATGGAAACGTTTGGTACTGTGACGGTCGAAACGTTTTGTTTGTGTAGGTTTGGATTTGTATATATATAGACATACGCACACGCACACGCACAAACACAAGCACACAAACACACACACACACTGACACACACACACACGCGCGCGCGCGCTCTATACAGACAAAGACAGAGACAAACAGGCACAGAGAGAGAAAAAAATACTTGCGTGTGTCTGTCTGTCTGTCTGTCTGTGGGCGTGCATGTGCGTTCTCCTCACTGTTGCCGTGAAGAACACGAGTGGCTCAGGAGTGGATAACTGCATTGTTTCCGAGAACTCATTTCTGAATGTCCCGAAAGAAAATCTCTGCCACTTTAACATCCTGCAAAAAGGGCGGCCGAGGAACGGACTTCTCAGAACAAATTCGATTTCACGCTCCGTTTTATGGCGTTCGTATGAAAAAAAAAAGAAAAAAAAGTTGAAGAAAAGAAGAAAAAGATCATGGGGGAATATTGTTGATTTTTTGTTTTTGTTTAACCAGGCTTGCAACGTGTGGATTTTGGATGGCGTTTGCAAGGGCAGCGGCGAGGAGGATGCAGGTTTATAGATATAAATGGTTGGCTAGCGAGTGGAGGACAGATTACATGGCCCCCCACCCCCCCACCCACCCCTCATTCCCCCATCGCCCTGTATATCCTCCCTTCTACCCTCCCCTCCCATACCCCTCCCCGACCATACCCACCTCCTTTTGCTCGCCCGTACCCCTGCTCCCTCTCCACGCCCGTACCCTCCTCCCCTCTCGACTTTGCGCTCTCCTACCCACCTCCCTCACGCCCATACCCCTCCTCTCTCTGCGTATGCCCGTACCTCCTCTTTACTCTGCACGCCTGTACCCACCCCTCACTTTCCACGCCCGCTCGCTTCTCCTCCCAATACCGCCCACATCATGGCAACAAAACCTTGTTTTACTTCTGAGACACCCATTTTCCAGCCTTTTATTCACTTCGACAGAGTTGCCAGGCCTTTTTGGCAGACTGGGCGGCCAAGCAAGCACGCCCGCGACCGAGCAGGGGGGGGGGTGGCTGGCGAGGGCGTCGTCATGGCAACGACCTTCCCGGATCGGTTTAAATGTCATGGGCGTGGGGCGGAGGCGCCGCTTTTGTCTCCGGTGTTCCAAGTCATCGGCGAGGGGAGAGGGAGGGGGTGGTGGGGGGGAGGGAGTGGGAAGGAAAGAAGAGAAAGGGGGAAGGAGAGAGAGAGGGGGGGAGAATGGAGATGGAGAAATGGAGAAAGGGAAAGGGAGGAGAGAGAGAAAAAGGGAGGAGGAGAGAGAAGGGGAGAGTGAGGAGAGGGAGAAGGAAGAGGAAAGGAGAGTGAAATGGAGCTAGAGCGTGAGAAGAGAAGAGGTGAAAGAGAGAGGGAAAGAGAGGAAAAGGAAGAGGAAGAAGAGTGTAAAGGAGATAGAGCGAGGGAAGGGGAGGAGAAAGGAGACAGAGGGAGAGAGAGAGAATGTGGATTGAATCTAATAGCTATGTGGCAAGAAGTGGCCCGCCGAGGTGTTCGGGCGGACTTCGGGCGGGCTTTGGGTGGGCGGGGTGAGAGGGTGCGGATGGGGAGGGGAGGGGGAGGGGAGGTGAGGGGAGGTGAGAGGTTACGCACGGGGAGGGAGTGGGGGGGGAGGGGTTGCTGCGTACGATAACCCGACGCGCTTCGTCACCTGGAGCGGGGCGTGGGAGGGAGAGGGAGGGGGAGGGGGGCCCGTGGGCGTGCGTGGGCGTTCCTCTCCAGGGGGGATGCCGTGCTCCCTGCGGCGTCCTGGCGAGGGCCCCGCGCGTCCGAGGGCCTTCGCGGTGGTCCCGAGACGCGAGGGGGAGCAGGAGGAGGGGGTGGGGGCGATAAAACGAAAATCAATTAGTTAATAGGTCGGAGGTATTCCGGAGCGCGCGTCTCGAGGGCCGGGGTGGAGGGGGGGAGGGGGGGAGGGGCGCTCCTCCGGCTGCCCCTCCCCACCCCCTCACCCCCTCACACCCGCCCCCTCGCCTTCGACCGAGGATACCCGAGGAGGAGTCCTTCTCGAAAGCCGCTCTCGCCGGGCAGTCGACGGCGCGGGCGGCAGGGACGGCGCGGGCGGGCGGGCGGGCGTCTCCGGAGGCGCGGGAATCCACGGGATCTGCGCGAGGCCCTCGTGGACGGCTTGCGGGCGGGCGTCGGGCCTCCGTCAGCGCCGCCGCCACCCAAGCCGCTGCCCCGACCGGCCCGCGACGGAGGGAGGCGGGCGGCGCCGCGGCCTCGTCCTCCGCCTTTTCGTGTCTCCTTTATCTTCGTATTCTCATGTGTCTCTCCGAGGTATTTTTGGGGGTTTCTGCTCCCCGTTTTCTTTCCGATTGTCAATTGTTTTCTGTGTATGTGGGTTTGTAGCATTTAAATTGTGGGGAAAAAGTACAAAAACACACTTAAAAAGCTAAAATCACCGCCCAAAAACGCGACCTCCATATTTTCAAAAGAACCTCTATACCACAGAACGAAAAGATAGATAGATAGATAGATAGATAGATAGATAGATAGATAGATAGATAGATAGATAGATAGATAGATAGATAGAGAGATAGATAGATAGATAGATAGATAGATAGATAGATAGATAGATAGATAGATAGATAGATAGATAGATAGATAGATAGATAGATAGATAGATAGATAGATAGATAGATAGATAGATAGATAGATAGAGAGAAGATAGATAGATAGAGAGAGAGAGATACAGAGAGAGAGGCAGACAGATAGATAGATAGAGAGATAGATAGATAGATAGAGAGAGAGATAGATAGAGATAGAGAGAGAGATAGAGAGAGAGAGAGAGAGAGAGAGAGAGAGAGAGAGAGAGAGAGAGAGAGAGAGAGAGAGAGAGAGAAAGGAAGGAAAAAATTGGGGCATGGGCAAGTAGCAAGTGCAAGTGTTAAGTGGCGAGTGCCCCGTGTGCGGACAAGAGCCGGGGGGGGGGGGAGCTGTGGGTGGGAGGGACTCGTCATTGTCTATTTATTTATTTATTTCATTTCTTATTTCTTTTACGAGTAGGAGTGCCTCTTGTACAATCGTAGTTTTATGTCCAAGGAATATTAGGAGATAAAAGAATACATAAGGGTATTATTAGTAAATGATAATATGGCATCTAAAGTGTGTTAAGGCCGCTTCTTCTTCTTCTCTTCTTCTTCTTCTTCTTCTTCTTCTTCTTCTTCTTCTTCTTCTTCTTCTTCTTCTTCTTCTTCTTCTTCTTTCTTCTTCTTCTTCTTCTTCTCTTCTTCTTCTTCTTCTTCTTCTTCTTCTTCTTCTTCTTCTTCTTCTTCTTCTTCTTCTTCTTCTTCTTCTTCTTCTTCTTCTTCATCTTCTTCTTCTTCTTCTTCTTCTTCTTCTTCTTCTTCTTCTTCTTCTTCTTCTTCTTCTTCTTCTTCTTCTTCTTCTTCTTCTTCTTCTTCTTCTTCTTCCTCCTCTTCCTCCTCCTCCTCCTCCTCCTCCTCCTCCTCCTCCTCCTCCTCCTCCTCCTCCTCCTCCTCCTCCAGCGCCCCTCTCACGGGATCACCATTATAATTTAGTCCACCCTTCAAAAAGAAAAAAAGAAAGAAAGAAAACGTATGTGAGATCCATCGCTGTCCCTGAGGAAATGGAGAATGGGTTGCGGCAATAGACAGGTGGCGGGCGGAATAGATAGCGAAGAGGGGTAGGGGGTAAAGGGGGAGGAGGGGGGGGGGGAAGGGTATGAGGGGTTAATGGGCGGAGTTCCACTTTAAATATGCATCGTGTAAGTGATTCCTCTAATGAAGGTTGCATATTTTAAGATTCTTTTTTTTTCACCTCCTCGTAGAAGAGTTGGTATGGGTGCGGTTTTTTTTTTTTTATTTCTCGTCCATTTTTTTGTGTACTTTATTTGATTCTCATATTCTCTCTTTCTGTTTCTCTTTCTCTCTCTCTCTCTCTCTCTCTCTCTCTCTCTCTCTCTCTCTCTCTCTCTCTCTCTCTCTCTCTCTCTCTCTCTCTCTCTCTCTCTCTCTCTCTCTCTCTCTTTGTCTTCAGCTCCCACGTCGTTTATATAACAAATGTTTAACCCGAGTGGCATTGTGTTCGCCCGCGCCTTTTAATTGAGTGGGGAATGTTGTTTGGGGGCGGAGAGAAGGCTGGTGTTTTGGTGGTGGTGTTGTTCTCTCTCTCTCCCTCTCCCTCCCCCTCCCTCCCTCTCTCCCTCCCTCCCTCCCTCCTTCCCTCCCTCCCTGCCCATCTCCTTCTTCCTTCCCTCCTTCCCTCCCTCCTTGCCCATCTCCCTTCTCTCCTCCTCTTCCCTCCCTCCTCGCCCATCTCCCTCATCTTCCTCCTTCCTTCCCTCCCTATCGCCCTCCCTCCCTTCCTCCCTCCCTCCCTCCCTCTCCTCCTCCTCTCTCACCCTCTTCCTCCCTCCCTCCTTCCCCCTCTCCCTCTCCCTCCCTGCCCATCTCCCTCCCTTCTCCCTCACCCTCTTCCTCCCTCCCTCCCTCCCTCCCTCCTTCTCCCTCTCCCTCTCCCTCCTGCCCATCTCCCTCCTTCTCCCTCACCCTCTTCCTCCCTCCTCCCTCCTCCCTCCTTCTCCTCTCCCTCTCACCCTGCCCATCTCCCTCCTTCTCCCTCACCCTCTTCCTCCCTCCCTCCCTCCCTCCCTCCGTGGCTCTCTCTACCTGCGAACGGCTGTGATCTGTCAGGGCCGATGCGTATCAGCTGTTCCCCCTCTCAGCTGATCGACGCGCCCGTTTCTCGAATTTAATTTGGCGCGAGATGAGACGCTGCGTATGGGTTGCTGGCCGCTGCAATAACGCCCGTGCAGGGAAGCTGTGCAGTGCAGGTTTTATTTGGATTTTTTATTTATTTATTTTCTCTCTCTCTCTCTCTCTCTCTCTCTCTCTCTCTCTCTCTCTCTCTCTCTCTCTCTCTCTCTCTCTCTCTCTCTTTTTTTTTTTTTTTTTGTATATTATTTTTTTTTGGGGGGGGGGGTATGTATTTATTTAGATTTTTTTTTTCAGGGGAGGGAGTATGTTTTTTTTGTGTGTTGTTTCTGTGCAGCGGTGGAGGCCTTGGGTGTTGATTACTTGTTTTATATATATTTTTTCAAGCTGTTTGATTTTTGTTTTAACTGGGTTGCATGCAGATTTTTTTTTTTTTTTTTTTTACATGGGCATTTGCAAAACTGTTTCTGCTGGAAATGGCTTCTTTGTGCGAGAGTTCGATTGCAATATGATTATGTGTGTGTGTGTGTGTGTGTGTGTGTGTGTGTGTGTGTGTGTGTGTGTGTGTGTGTGTGTGTGTGTGTGTGTGTGTGTGTGCGTGTGTGTATTTGTGTGTGCATGTGCATATTTTTTTTCCTTGATGGGTGGTAGGTGTAATGAACCCCTCCCCCCCTCTCACTCTCTCTCTCTCTCTCTCTCTCTCTCTCTCTCTCTCTCTCTCTCTCTCTCTCTCTCTCTCTCTCTCTCTCTCTCTCTCTCTCTCTCTTTCTCTCTCTCTCTCTCTCCCTCTCTCTCTCTCTCTCTCTCTCTCTCTCTCTCTCTCTCTCTCTCTCTCTCTCTCTCTCTCTCTCTCTCTCTCTCTCTCTCTCTCTCTCTCAGCTGATCATGATTGGCTTTCCACGTTTCCGGTCCGTGCATGCAATTTATGGCGCTCAATATGGAAGTAAGAGGAAAATGCGTTTTTGGAATTACATGCGAAATAAATCAAATGTTATTTGCCTGGTTATTAAAAAGGAAGAGGGCGGGAGAGAAAGAGAGGAGAGAGGGAGGGAGGGAGAGAGGGAGGGAGGGAGAGAGGAGGGAGGAGGGAGAGAGAGGGAGAGAGAGAGGAGAGAGAGAGAAGAGAGAGAAGAGAGGAGAGAGAGAGAGAGAGAGAGAGAGAGAGAGAGAGAGAGAGAGAGAGAGAGAGAATAGGGGGGGGGAGAGAGGGAAAGAGACAGACAGAGACAGTGACAGAAAGAGAGAGAAAGGGACATAAAGGAAGAGACAGACAAACAGACAGACAGACAGACAGACAGACACAGAGAGATAGACTTTTATAAAAGGGCATTCCCCGGGGTCAGACTCCCCGAGGCGGAAGTCCCCCCCCCCCCCTCCCCTCCGACAGGTGGTGACACGGCGCTCACGTGGGGGGGGGGGGGGTCCTCGTCACAACCAATAGATTGACGGGGCAACGGTGGCGGGGAAGCGACGAGAAGAGGGGGGGGGGGGTAGTGGGGGTCGACAGGCCGGTGGATAGTCTATGATGTTAGAGGTTGTTAGTTTGTTTGGAGAAGGAGGGAGAGAGGGGGAGAGGGAGGGAGGGAGTGAGTTAGTGAGTGAGTGCGTAATTATGTGAGAGTAGTGAGTGAGTGGGTAATTATGTGAGTTACTGAGTAAGTGAGTGAATGGGTGGTCGGGAAGATTTTTTTTTTTGTGGGTGGGTGGGGGAGTGGAAGATTTGGATGAATAAGTGAATAAGTGAAAGTTAGAGGTGAGTGGCCAGGGAAGATTTAGAGGGGAGGGGGAGGGGGAGGGGGATTTGAAACCTACTCATTTCTGACGCGAGAATGAAGTGGGAGGAGTGAGTTGGGGCGGAAGGGGTTGGGGTTTATGGAATCTGACCATCAACCCCCACCCCTCCATCCCCTCCTTCTTCCTTTTTCTTCTCCCCCTCCTCATCCTCCTACTCCCCCCATTCCTCCTCCCTCCTCCTCCTCCTCCTCCTCCTCCTCTCCTCATCCTCCTACTCCCCCCATTCCTCCTCTTGTGCATCTTCTCCAACTTCTCCTTCTCCTTCTCCTTCTCCTCCTTTGTCTTCTGTTTTGAATCCCTCCTCTTCTACTTATCCTCCTCCTTCACCAAGTTCTCTCCTCCTCCTCCCCCTCCTCCCCCACCAAGGACTTCTTACCCCCCCCCCCACCCCCCACCCCTCCATCCCTCCCTCTTTCCCTTTCGTCTTCATTATGATAATTAGCAAAGCGGACACTCCTCGGTGATTTTCTTTTATTTCTTTGTTTTCGTGTATTTTTTTCTATTTCTTTGTTTTCGTGTTTTTTTTTATTTTGTTTTCCGTGTTTTTTTTCTATTTCTTTGTCTTTTCGATTTCTTTATTTTTCTTGTTTTTTTTCTATTTCTTTGTTTTTCGTGTTTTTCTATGTCTTTGTTTTTCGTGTTTTTTTTTTTCTTAAGGCGCCACGCTATTGAAGGAGGATTGGAGAAAGTTCGAGTACTTTCGCCGGGATAAATTGGCTGTTTACGCTCTTTTTGCGCCGCCATCAAGGGTGTTTATTTATTTATTTGTTTAGTTAATTATTTATTTATCTTTTCATTTTTTTTTTCTTCAAAAGTCATCAGCAGCCATCTCTTCCTCTTCTATCCTTCTCCTTCCCCTTCTTCCCTTCCTCTTCTATTCTTCCCCTTCCTCTCCTCTTCTTCCCTTCCTCTTCTATTCATCCCCTTCCTCTTCTATCCTTCTCCCACTTCACCTTCTTTTATCCTTCTCCCCTTTCCTCCCCTACCCTTCCTCTCCCCTCTCTCATCTCCTCCCCTTCTCCCCCTCCCTTCCCTTCCCTTCCCCCTCTTCCCCCTCCCTTCCCTTCCCTCTCTCCCCCCTCTTCCCCCTCCCATTCTCTCTTCCCTCCCTTCCCCCTCCCCTCTCCATTCCCCCTTTCCCCCTTCCCCCCCTCTTCATTCCTGTCACGTCGCCTTCTTGTCGAGTACAAAGCGCTGTACTGAGGCATTGCTCGCTTCCTCGCCTCCCCTCGACGCCTTGCTTCATCCCGTTGCGCGCCCTCAAGCACTCGGCTCCCCCTCCCCTCCCCTCCCCTCCCCTCCCCCCCTCACTCCTTCACCTCTTTCCTCTTTCTCCACTCCCCTCCCCTCCACCCCTCACTACTCCTCCTCTTTCCTCTTTCCTCCGCTATTCAAATTTTTCCTCTCGTCACACCCTTCTCTCTCTCTCTCTCTCTCTCTCTCTCTCTCTCTCTCTCTCTCTCTCTCTCTCTCTCTCTCTCTCTCTCTCTCTCTCTCTCTCTCTCTCTCTCTCTCTCTCGTTGTTTGTCTTCTTTATTTTCTTATTTCCTTCCTTCCTCATTCCCCCTTTCCGCATTTCCTCTTCTTCCTCAGTGTCCTCGGTGTCTTCCTCTTCGTTCTCGTCCTCCTCGGTATCGTTCTCGTCTTCCTCCTCCTCCTCCCCCCTCCTCTGCTTCTTCCTCTTCTTCGCTGTCGTCCTCCCCTCCCTCCTCCTCCTCCTCCTCGCTGTCGTCCTCCCCTCCCTCCTTCTCCTCCTCCTCGCTGTCGTCCTCCTCTCCCTCCTCCTCCTCCTCCTCCTCCTCGCTGTCGTCCTCGTCATCCTCGTCCCTGATCTCCTCCTCCTCCTCGTCCTCGTCCTCGTGCCGGTCCCCAGGCGGCGGTGGCGGCGACAGCGCGGTGACAGCGGCTCTTGCGCCCGTCCTTATAATAAGCAAATGGACGTGGCGGAGGACTTTTTCCGGTGGGCGGCGACACTTGCGGGAGATGAGGAAGATGGGGATTAAGAAATGGGGGAGGAGGAGGGAGGAGGGAGGAGGGAGGAAGGAGGAGAAAGAGGGTGGGGTGTGAATGTCTTTGTCTGTCTGTTTTCTCTCTCTCTCTCTCTCTCTCTCTCTCTCTCTCTCTCTCTCTCTCTCTCTCTCTCTCTCTCTCTCTCTCTCTCTCTCTCTCTCTCTCTCTATCCTTCCTTCCTCCCTCCCTCCCTCCCTCTCACCCTCTCTCCTCTCCCTCTCCTCTCTCCCAGCTTCCAATTCCAGTCCTCTCCTTCCTTCCTCTCTCCTCGTCTCCTCCTCCTCCTCCCCTCCCCTCCTCCTCCTCCTCCCCCCTCCCCCTCCCCCTCCTCCTCCTTCTCCTCCCTCCTCCTCCTCCTCCTCCTCCCCCTCCTCCTCCTCCTCCTCCCCCTCCTCCTATCCTTCCTCCTCCTCCTCCTCCTCCTCCTCCTCCTTCCTTCCTCTCTCCTCCTCCTCCCCCTCCTCCTCCCGCCTTCCAACACACACGCACTCGCCTTCTCCGATTCCTGGAACTGCG
>NC_091560.1:292726-295226 GCF_042767895.1 Penaeus vannamei | reverse complement strand
TTTGCCCGGTCGGAATATTCAAGGACAGATTTTTTTTCTTTCTTTTTTTTTCTTTCCTTCTTTCTTTCTTTCTTTCTTTCTTTCTTTCTTTCTTTCCTTCTTTCTTTCTTTCTTTCTTTCTTTCTTTCCTTCTTTCTTTCCTTCTTTCTTTTTTTCCTTCTTTCTTTCTCTTCCTCTTAATTTCTTTCTTTCTTTCTTTCTTTCTTTCTTTCCTTGTTTCCATCTTTCTTTCTTTCTTTCTTTCTTTCTTTCTTTCTTTCTTTCTTTCTTTCTTTCTTTCTTTCTTTCTTTCTTTCTTTCTTTCTTTCTTTCGCGTCCAGGTGATAAGGGGAGGAAATTCAGGACTGGAACGCGGGTTTGTTCGGATAAGTTATTTGTGGATTATGCGTGTCAGAACTCGCGTTTCCAAGCCTTGTTTCTCTCGCTGGCTCGCTCTGTCTGTTTCGTTCTCTCGCCCTCTCCGATTCGTTCTCTCAGTATTTTTTTTTTTCTTTTTTTTTTTCTTTCTTTCGATCTCTCTCTGTCTCTCTCTCTCTCTCGTATTCATTCTTTCTCTTTCTCTCTCTGTATTCGTTCGTTCGTTCGTTCGTTCTTTCTCTCTCTCTCTCTCTCTCTCTCTCTCTCTCTCTCTCTCTCTCTCTCTCTCTCTCTCTCTCTCTCTCTCTCTCTCTCTATATATATATATATATATATATATATATATATATATATATATATATATATATATTTATTCTGCTTCTGTTTCTGTTTCTCTCTCATCTCTCCCTTTCCCTCCCACCCTCCTCCTCTCCCTCTCCGTTTCCCTCTCCCTCTCCCTCCCCCTCATGCCCTCCCATGCGTCTGTGTCTCCGTCGGGGTGGGCGGGGCCTCGGCGCCCAGGTGGCCCCGATCACAACTGTCACGGGCGGGTCGTCTTACAAGTCTTGAGTGTTGTCTCAGCAAACATCAACTCCCCCCCCCACCCCACCCCATCCCTCTCCCACTCCCCATTCATCCACCCACCCCTCCTACCCTCCTACTCCGACTCCCCCCCCCCCCCACCCTTCTCCCATTCCCCACTGATCCACCCACCCTCCTACCCTCCTGCCCCGTACCCCTCCTGCTCCCGTACCCCCCCCTCTCTTCCCTCCCCCCGCAGCTCGCTCCCGAAGGATGTTTCAGGAGCTCGTGTCGATTGTCTCAAGATGTCTCCGGAGGTCCTTGGAGGTGTGGGAAGCGGCCCTGAGGGGGGTGTGTTGGCCCGGGACGAGTGTCGTGGCGGCGGGTTGGGGGTAGGGGAGGGGAGGGGAGGAGGGGAGGGGGAAGTGTTTGAGGTATTCCGGTGGCAGTGGCACTCCAGCGACGCCGTGCCCGCAGGATCGGCAGGCGCGGGTTGTGAGGGCCTTGGCATTCGAGGCGAGAGAGTTTGCCTTGGTTGTTGGAGTGGTTGGGGAGAGGGGGAGGAGGGAAAGGAAGGGGAGGGGAGGGGGAAGGGGTGGTTAAGGAAGAGGAGGGGGAGGGGGAAGGGTGGTTAAGGAAGGGGAAGGGGAAGGAGTTCGAGGGAAGGGAGGGGGAGTGGGCTATGGGAGAGGGAAGGGGAGTGGGAGTGGTTGGAGGGGTAGGGAAGGGGTAGCGGGCCAAGGTGGAGAGGGAAGGGGAGAGGAGAATCGTCCAAAGGGAAGGGGGAAGGGGAATCACCCAAGGTGGGGAGGGAGGGGCTTTGGAATAACTCAAGGGGAGGAGGAGGAGGAGTGAGAAGGAGAGAGAGAGGGTGAGTGGAGTGGAGTAGCTCACGGTGTCTGCTCGGTTTGATTTTCTCGAGTTCTTGGTGTTGTAAAGCGGTTATGAGTGACGGCTGACGCGGCGCCCTCTGGGAGGCGGAAGGAGGAGGAGGAGGAGGAGGAGGAGGAGGAGAAGGGATTGGCCTGGGGAGGAAGAGGAGGTGGATGGAGGGGAAGTTGGAGGAGGAGGAGCAGGTTGGAGGAAGGTGGAGGAGGAGGAGAATTGGAGGGAAGAGGAGGTGGAGGAGGGGGAGGTGGAGGAGGAGGAGGAGGATGGAGGGGAAGGTGGAGGAGGAGGAGGAGAAGAATTGGAGGAAGAGGAGGAGGATGGAAGGGAAGGTGGAGGTGTATGGGAGGTGGAGGGAAGATGTAAGGGAGAAGAAGGTGGAGATAGAGGGGAGCGGGAGATAGGAGGAGGAGGAGTAGGAGTAGCTGGTGGAGAAGTGGAGGAGGGAGGAGCTGTTTTGTCCCGATTTGTCTTCGCCGATTGACAAGAGATGGAGAGTCGGCGTTCATGTTGTCACAAGAGCCGCCTGACATTTTTATTTTATTTATGCGCTTTATTAAATGTTCTTCGTAGACTTTTCTTCTGTTTTTTTTTTTTTGGGGGGGGAGTCTTCCTTTTTTTTTTTAGGGGAGGTACTACTTTTATCTATTTTTGGAAATCTGTTGCGGGGAGAGAGAGGAATAAAGCAGGCAGCACGCGGTATTGTAAGCATGTGCGGGATAAGCAGGTTGGG
>NC_091560.1:252726-285226 GCF_042767895.1 Penaeus vannamei | reverse complement strand
GGAGAAAGAGAGAGAGAGAAAGAGGAGGAGGAGGAGGGAGATAGAGGAGATTGAGAGGGAAAAGGAGGAGATGGAAGACAAGGATAACAAGAACACGAACAGTGGGGAAGAAGAAGGATGAGAAAACACACACAAAAAAACGATGATAATGACGAAAACGAATGAGGAAATGTTGCTATTTTTTTCTTCTATTTTTTATGTAAGCGTTTTTCTCTCGCATTCCCAATATCCGCGTTTCCTCTCCGCGGCCGACTTTGCGAGGTTGTGCGGGGGGGGGGGGGTTAGGGTGGAGATGGGACAGTATGTTGAACAGTCAAAATTTCTTCCTCATTTATTTGTGAGTCTTGTCTGACTGGGGGGGGGAGAAATGGGGGAGGAGGAAGGGGGAAGGAGGAAGCGAGGGAAGGGGGGGAAAGGGAGAGTGGGGGAGGGAAGTGGGTGGAGGGAAGGAGTTGGGGGGAGAAGGGGAAGGGGGAAAGGGGAAGGGAGGGGAGGGTACAGAATGGGAGTGTGGGAGGGGGAAGGAAGGAAGGGGAAAGAGGCAGAGAGGGGAAGGATTAGGGTAAGGTGTGGGAGGCAGAAGGGGGAAAGAGGAAAGGAGAAGGGGGTGGGGGAGGAAAGGAGGAAGGAGGGTGAAGGGAGGTGGATAGGGTAAAGGGGAAAGAGGGCGGAAGGAGGAAGGAGGGAAAGGGGAAGGTGAAGGGGGTCGGGGGAGGGGAAGGGGAAAGAGGAAAAGGGGTAGGGGAAGGGGAAGAGGAAGGGAGTGTGGGTGGGGGGTGGGGGTCAGTTGTGCAAGGCCCTCCCTCCTCCTCTCCGTTCTGCGGATGTTATTCGATGCGGTTCTCATAATTTCTGCTCTTTTTTCTTCGTCTTTCTTCTTATCATTTTTTTCGCGTGTTCTTTTCGTTTTGGATTTTTATTTTTGTTGTTATTATTATTTATTATTTACTTATTATTTTTTAAATCATTTTGTGTGTGTGTCGTTTTCTTGTCTTTGATCTTGATTTCGTTTTGGTGTATCTCGTATTTCTTGTTTTATTCTGCTTCTCTTATGTTTATATTTTCTTCCTCCTCCTCCTGTCCCCTTCTTTCTTCTCTCCGTCACTCCTTCCTCTTCCTCCCTTCCTCCCCCTTTCCTTTTCTTCCATTCTTCCCTCCTCCTACATACACCCTCTCTTCTTTTCCTTCACTCCTTCCTTCATTCTCCTCTCTTTCATTCCCATTCCCTCCCCACTATCCTCCTCCTCTACCCCTTCTTCCCTCCTCCCCCCTTTTCTTCCTCCTCCACCCTCTCCCCCATTCTCCTCCTCCCTTTCCTACCTCTCCCCTCCCTCTCCCCCACTCCCTCCTTTCCTCCCCTTCATTCCTCTCCTCCCTTTCTTTCCCCACCTTCCCCCTACTTCCTACCTCCTCCCCCCATCCCTCTATCCTCACTCACTTCCTCCCTCCTCCCTTCCTTCCTCCTCTCTCTCCACTCCCTCTCTCCATCCTCCACTTTAAGTCCGCGCGGCCCCCCTGTGTGCCGGGGCAGGCGGGGTCAGCATGCGGATTCGTCCCCGTGGTCTTGCACACGAGGAAGCCCCGCCGCCCTGCATGTGAGGAGGGATCCGTGCATGATTGTCCGTGTTCCTTTGTGGGATTTTTTTTTATTTTTTTTTATCTTGTCTTTCCTTGTCTTTTTTTTTTTACTTTACTTTTTTTTTGTCTGCAGGATTTTTTCTTGTCTTGTCTTGGTTTTTTTTTTTTTTTTTTTTTCTTGTGACTTTTTTCCTGTCTTTTTCTTTCTTTGTTTCTTCTCAAGGTTTGTTTTTTTTTGTTTTTGTATTCTTCTTTTTTCTTTTTGCTTGTCTATTGATTTACTGGAAAAAAATGGTTTTAAGTGGCGTGGTGCAGGTAGGTGATGTGCGGTGCTGAGGATGTGCAGGCTGGGACTACTGAGCAGGGCAATGCCGCTTCGAAGCACGTGTCAGCTTGAGTGCGCTAAGAGGCGAGGGTCATTGCGTCATTCTTGGGGGAGTGGGGGGGGAGCAAGGGGGGAGGAGAGGAGGGGATTGAGGATTGTAGTTGATTCTTTTCTTCCCTTTTTGTTGTTGGAGAGAGAAAGAGAAATATAAATAGAAAGAGAAAGAAAGAAAGAGAGAAAGAGAAAAAGAAAGAAAGAAAGAAAAAAAGTTAAAGAGAAAGAAAGAAAGAAAAAGAGAGAAAGAAAGAAAGATAAAAGAAAAAGAAAGAAAGAAAGAGAAAAGAAAAAGAAAGAAAGAGAGAGAGAGAGCGAGATGAAGAGAGGGGGCGTGGGACGGGTTGACACAACCTGCTGTCACAGATGCTTATCGTGATGGGTTCGCTTAATTACACAATTATGATGATGGTATCTCGCATTCAGCTCCGGTCGTGCGTTGGGCGCCCGGCGAGGAAGGAGAGTGCAGGAGAGAGGGAGAGGGAGAAAGAAGGAGAGGGGGAGGGATAGGAAGAGAGAGGGAGAAGGAGAGGGAGAGGGATAGGAAGAGAGAGAAGGAGAAGGAGATGAAGAGAGGGAGAGGGATAGGAAGAGAGAGGAGGAGCGGGAGAGGGATAGGAAGAGAGGAAGAGGGATTGGAGGAGAGGGAAGGAGAGGGAGAGGGATAGGAAGAGAGAGAGAGAAAGAGAGGGAGATGGATATGAAGAGAGAGAGAGAAAGAGAGGGAGTAGTGGACAGGGAAGAGAGAGGAGGAGAGGGTGATGGATATGAAGAGAGAGAGAGGAGAGGGATAGGGATAGGAAGAGAGAGGAGGAGAGGGAGATGGATATGAAGAGAGAGAGAGGAGAGGGATAGGGATAGGAAGAGAGAGAGAGAAGCAGACAGACAGGCAGGCAGATAGGCAGACACAGACAGACAGATACAGAAACGCAGACAGAATGACAGAGAAACTAGCGCAGACAACTTGGCAGCCAAAGCGATGAAGAGGGGGGGGGAGGGTGTTGACGCGAGCAGACTGCCGGAATGCGCGCGCCTCCCCTCGTCCGGTTGGGAGCGGCATCCGAATCGGCATCCGGAGACGCTCAGTTCGGATCTTTTGACAAATTGACTCGATCGCCCGCTTGACCGGTTGCCTGGCCGGGGGGGGGAGGGGGGGGGGGGGAGTTGACTGATCGCTCTTACGGCTCGGTGGCAAGAGGAGGTGGCGAGTGGCTGCTGCTGCCTCGCTTCTTGCCTCTCGCTTCTTGGTCTCTCTTGTCTTCTTATTTTTTCTGGTCTGTCTCCTCTTTTATCCCGGTCTCTGTCTTCTCCTTTTTTTTTCCGGTCTTTGTCTTTCCGTTTTCCGGTCTCTGTCTTCTCCTTTTTTCCCGGTCTCTGTCTTCTACTTTTATCCCGGTCTCTCTCTTCTCCTTTTATCCCGGTCTCTCTCTTCTCCTTTTATCCCGGTCTGTGTCTTCTCCTTTATTCCGGTCTCTGTTTTCTCATTTTTTTCGGTCTCTGTCTTCTCCTTTTTTCCCCGGTCTCTGTCTTCTCCTTTCTACCTCCTTCCCTTCTCCCCTTTTCTTATCCTTCTTATCCTCGTCCTATTCCCACTGCGTTTTTGTCTCGTGCTGCGTGTCTGTCTTGGGGGAACGAGGTTGCGGAGGGAAGGGAGGAGGGGAAGGGGGGGAAGGGGAAAGGGGAGGAAGGGGAGGAGGGGGTGGATGTGGAGATGGGAAGGGGGAGGAGGAGGAGTGGGGTGGATGGAAGAGTTTGGGAAGGGGGATGGAGAAGTATAGAGGTGGAGGGAGAGAGAGGGAAGGGAGGAGGAGGAGGAGGAGGAGGAGGCAGGGATGGAGATGGAATGGAAGAGGTTGAAGTGGGAGGGAGCATTGGCAAGCAGGGACGAGATCTGATTGCTTCGCTTGCCTGGACCACTTGGAAGACAATGGGGGTTAGAGATGGGGCGGGGGAAGAGGAGGTGGAGAAGGAGGAGGGTGTTATCGCGCATCGGCCGGAGATTTCGACGCGCTGTTTCCTTATCCGGCTTGGCACGTCGGGAAGCTTTTTGAGGGGAAGGAGGGGGAGGGGAGGGGAACGGAGGGGGGTGAGAGGAGGGGAGGGGAGGGGAGGCACGCGGGACACTCGGCCAAAAGAAAAAGATAGAGAAAGAAGGATACGATAGCGAAGGAATTCTAGAGTCGAGAGAGGGCGTCCTTCCCCCGCGCCCTTGCCCTCCCTCCTGCAGCTGCGGGCGCGGTCTTCGGGGGGGACGGTGATCATGGCAGGCGGGGCGCTGATGTGGGATTGGCAGGGCAGGCGGGCTGTTCCTGTCTTCCTCGAGGAGGGAGAGGGGCGAGGAGGGGGAGGAAGGGGAGGGAAGTGAGGAAGGGGGTGGGGGAAAGGATGAAAGGGAGGGGAAGGTGGAAGGAGGAAAAGGAGGAAGGGAGGCAAGGGGAAGCGGAAGGAGGAGAGGAGGAGGAGAGCAGAGAAGGAGGAGGAGGAGGAGGATGGAGAGGGTTGTCGATTAGGATTCCGGCAACAGGTAGGGGGCGCACAGTAGAGGAAGACCGACAGAGGAACATGCTACGAGCCGCCATCTATTGAAGGGGAAGGATAAACAAATATATATAAATTAAAAAGGAATATATAAGGAATAAGGGAGAAGGAGGGAGAAGGAGAAGAGGAGGAGGAAGAAATAAAAATAATAAAATGAGCAGAAGCAAAATAAAGAGAGGAGAGGAGGAGGAAGTGGAAGGCCACAGATGGGCGCACAGTCCACGAACTGCCGTCAACCCTTGGAGTGCCTCTGGGTTCTTGCAGGACAATCCAGGAACTGATCTGATTTAAAAACTCTAAATAATGAAAAAATAAATAAACAAAAATAAACCTATAGTATTAATGATGAATAAATGCTCTTATGAATTTTCTTTCTTACTTAAGAAACACTTTTTGGAAAATCATAGTTCACCAACATTTTTTCCGCTTCTTTTTGTTTCTTTGGAAAAGAAAGGGACAACTTACTCTTTACTTTTCCAAAACAGGCAAAATTCATTTTCTTTTAAAAGAAAGAAAAAAATAAGACAAGAGCATCAGATTCGTGTTTCTTGATTATCCAAACAGTTATTCAGAAAAAATAAGATAAGAGCATCAGATTTGAAGGAAATTTATTTTTCTATTATTAGCGAAGACAGTTTTAATCTTTCCCGGATTATATTAGAGTTTTAAATCTGCGGCCCCACTTTATTTATTTATTCATTTATTATTTTTATTTATTAATTTCTTTTTTTATTTTTTATCTTTATTTATTTATTTATATATTTATTTTTATTTATATAGATTTTTGTATCATAGTGTCATAATACGGCGGCTGTAGTTTGCTTGTTCTGTCTTCTCTTCCTCTCATTCTCTCCTTATGTTGCCTTCATAATCTTGCTCCTCCCTCCTCTCCTCTCCCCTCCTCCTCCCTCTCCTCCTTTTTCCTCCCCCTCTTTCATTCTCCCTCCTCTCTTCCCTCTTCTCATCCCCTCTCCCCCTCGTATCGTTTCCTCTGACTGACGTAAGTACTCCCGACGTCGCATCCAGTTCCGCTGGGAAGCAGAAAAAGGAAAGGGAGAGAAAAAAAAGAGGGGAAAAAATAGAGAAAGAAAAGCGAGAGTGAGAAGATGGGTAAGGGAGAGAAGAAGAAGAAGAAAAAAAGACTAATATTGCTCCTCCATCTGCGGCAGCCCCATCTTGTATCCGGTCGGCCATATTTGTCGGGCTCTGACGTCGGCAGTTCCCCCTCCCCCCCCTCTCCCCTCTCCCCCTCCCCTCGCCATTCCTCTCCCTCTCCTCTCCCCCCCTCCCCTCCCTAAATATAATCGCGAACTCATAAGGCAATTTAGGCCGATCCACTCAGGTGGCGGAAGGTGAAGGGGGGCGGGGGGAGGGGGGGGAGGTGCGTCTATCTCCTCCCCTGTCGGAGCTTGAGAGGGCCTTCTTCTTCTTCTTTTTCTATTTCTTTTTCTTCTCCTTCTCCTTCTTCTCCTTTTCCTCCTTCGCCTCCTTCTTCTTTCTTTTATTTTCGTTTCGTTCTCTTTTCTCTCTCCAATTTCTCTTCCCATCCCCCTTTCTATTCTCTTCCTCTTCTCTCACCCCTCCTCCTCCTCTCCCTTTTCCTCCCTTCATCTCCACTCCTCTCCCAAATCTCCCATTCCCTCCTCCCTTCTCCCTCTCCCTCCCCCTACACCACACTCAGTCAGCCCCTTCCCTCTACCTCCCCTCCCCACCCTCTCACCCTCCACTCCCCTCCCTCTCACCTCCCTCCCCCTCCCCCCTCACCCCCAGCTCAATCTCGCGGCGACGACATCCCGAAGATCCTATCCAGCGCGCCCTCGCTCACGCCCTATTTGTATCGTCTCCGTGGGACTTTTGGGCGGCGTGCGATCGCTCCTTCTCTCGCTGGGGCTCTCCTCCTCCCCTCTCCCCCCTCTCCCCACTCCCTCTCCTCCCTCCTAAACTACTTCTTTGCTCTCTCCTCTTTCTTTCTTTCTTCTTCTCTCTTTTGCTTTCTTTCTTTCTCTCTCTCTCTCTCTCTCTTTCTCTGTCTCTCTGCTCTCTCTCTCTCTCTCTCTCTCTCTCTCTCTCTCTCTCTCTCTCTCTCTCTCTCTCTCTCTCTCTCTCTCTCTCTCTCCTATCTCTCTCTCTCTCTCTCTCTCTCTCTCTCTCTCTCTCTCTCTCTCTCTGTCTGCTCTCTCTGCCCTTCTCTCTCTGTGTCTCTCTCTCTCTCTCTCTCTCTCTCTCTCTCTCTCTCTCTCTCTCTCTCCCTCTCTCTCTCCGTCCCCTCTCTCTAGGTCTTTTTCTACTCTCTCTTCCATTTTGGTTCTACTCTCTCTCTCTCTCTCTCTCTCTCTCTCTCTCTCTCTCTCTCTCTCTCTCTCTCTCTCTCTCATTCTCTTCACACCCTCCCCCTCTCCCTCCCTCCCTTGCAGAGATACTTTCTGTTTCCCTCGATTATTTCCTCCCCTTTTCTTTCCCTATTGATTCTCTTCTGCTCTTTCTCCTCATTCTGCTTCTTCATCTTCTCCCTCATGATTATCCTTACTAGTTCTTTCTCCTCCCCCTTCTCTTCCTTCCTCCTTCCTCTTCCCCTTCCCCTCTTCCTCTCCCTCTCCCCTCCTTCCCCCTCTCCTTCCTTTTACCTATAGCTAGCCATTATCACCCCTCCTCTACTACCCCCCATATGATCTCCCCCTCCCTCTTCTCTCCCCACCCCGACCCCCGACCCCCTACCCCCATGAAGCTTAATCTAGGGCAGGATATGACGTTGGATGTGCAATGTTGCATATTCTGCACGGAGATGAGTTTGCAGCCCGCGGCCACGCACCCGCCTGCTATCGGGGGCTGGGGGGGGGGGAGGGGGGAGTGGGGAGTGGGGAGTGACAAGACACGTGGGGTGGGGTGGGGGGTGGGGGGTGTAAGGGGTGGAGGTGACAAGACATCGTGGGGGTGGGGAGGGAGTACAGACACGTGGGAGGTAGGGGGTAGTAGGGTAGGGGTAGGGGGAAGGGGGAAAGTGAAAGAGGAGGGGGTCGTTATGGCAGGTGTCCGTTGTTTTGTGTTCAAAGTGATTTTTTTTTTTTTTTTTTTTTTTTTTTTTTTTTGTAATTGAAGAGTGCGTTGATTGTTTTACGTGTTTGATGAAAGGTCTTACGTATTTTGTGGTTTTATTTTTTTTTTATTATTGTTTTGTTATTCTGTTAAATTTCTTGCTTTGTTTTATTCTCTTTTTTCCTTTGTTTTCGTTTTTCTTTCCATTGTTCTTCGTTGCTGAGAAGAAAAAAAAAAAAATACAAAAAGGAGAAGGGGTATATCATTATGATTAGTGAGATTTAGAGATAGAGATAGAAATATATATTGGTATAGACGAAAGAATAAGTAAGTGGATAAGCGATTGAGTGAGTCAGTCAGTGAGTGACTTAGTGTGATCGTGAGTGTGAATGTGAGTGTTTTTTTTTTATAAAAGACATAGGTAGATAAGTATTGAGAGAGAGAGAGAGAAAGAGAAAGAGAAAGAGAGAGACAGAGAGACAGGGGCAGAGAATCAACACAGTCCACTCCTTGGCAAGCGAAGCAGAGTGAGAAGAAAAAGAAAGAGGAGGAGAAGGAGGAGGAGGAGGAGGAGGAGGGGGAGAAAAAATATCTGTCGAGACACGGGCGCCTCAAGGGGGGACAAAGACTGACCGAGGAGTAATGGGCGCTGTCGAAACGCAATCCCTGTTTTCCTAAGTGGTACGTGGGGGCTAATTTGTCCCCGCCATCTGTACCTGTCGGGAGGGCGTGGGTGGGAGGGGAGGGAGGGAGGGAAGGTGTGGATGGGAGGGAGGGGGAAGGAGGGAAGGAGGGGGAGGGAAGGAGGGGAGGAGGGAAGGGGTGGGAGGGGAGGGAAGGAGGGGGAGGGCGCGGGGGTGAGGGGGAGGGCATAGGAGGGAGGGTTAGAGGAGGTGAGAAGAGGGCATGGGTGGGGGTGAGGAGGGCTTGGATGGGAGGGAGGGAAGGAGGGGAAGGGATTGGGAGGAAGGCGAGGAAGAGTAGGGGGAGGAGGAGGTGTGTGAGGGGAAAGGAGAGGGGAAGAGAAGAAACGTATGGATGAGGGGAAAGGAAGGGGGAAGGGGGATACGAAGGACGAGAGAAGGATAGGAGAAGGTGAAGAGGAAAAAATCTAAAATGGACAAGAAATATGGAAAACAGAGAATAATAATAACAACAATAATAATACTGATGATGATGATGATGATGATGATGATGATGATGATGATGATGATGATAATGATACTGATGATGATAATAATAATAATGATGATAATAATAATAATAATATGAAGAAGGAGAGGGGGGAGGGGGGAGATGGCAAGAACTGAACCTTCCCTTTTAATTAGGGAAGATTAGGTCATTAGACCAAATCGGAGCATTAAAGCCTATGGGGCCGTCATTACTGCCACGCCACATATTGCAAGGTGGAGGGGTGGGGGTTGGGGGTTGGGGGGGTTGGGGGTGGCATAGGTCAGGAGGGGTGTCTCTTAAAGTGAAAGATTATAGAGCGCAAAGGATGGCTGGATGTTTGGTTGTTTGTTGTTTGTTGTCTGATGTGGTTGGTGTTTGTGTTTGTTTGTTTGTTTTTCTTTCGTGTGTTTGTTGTCTGCGTGCTGGTGTTTTTTTTTTTTTTTTTTTTTTAGATATTTTTTTTGTTTTAGCTGTGTGGTTTTTCTGCCTATCTCTTTCCTTGCATTTTCATTCCCCTCCTCCCTTCTCTCTGTCTCCATCCTTTCCTTTATCCATTTCTTCCTCTCAATCTATTTTTTTCTCCGTCTTTCTTCCTTCTCTTTTCCTTCCCTCTTCCTTCTCCTTCTCCCTGTCCTTTCTTTTTTTCTCTTTCCACCTTCTTTCCCTTCCCCTCTTTCTTCCTATCCCCTTTCTCGAACTTCTTTACTTTCCCATTCTCATCTTTCTCCTCCTTTCCCTCTCCCCGTCCTCCTCCCCATCTTTCTCCCCGTCCTCCGCCCCATCTTTCTCCCCGTCCTTCTCCTCCGTCCCTCACCAACTTCTTTTCTCCCTCCCCTCCTCCTCCCTCTCCTCCTCGTTCTCCTCCTCCCTCTCCTCCTCCCTCTCCTCCTCCTCCCTTCCCTCCTCCCTCTCCCTCCGCAGGTGTATCATATTTGTTATCTCTGTAGCTGCTTGATAGCGATCGCGCCAGACACTCACTGTTGACCTTAGGGAGTGGTTACGCCCGGGGTGGCGGGGGGAGGGGGGAGAGGGGGAGGACAAGACAGAGGAGAGAGAGGAGAGAGGGGGACGGGCCGAGGGGGCGAGGGAGGACGAAGAGGGGAGGACGGGGTTAGGAAGAGGGAGAGGGGGAACGGGGGGGGAGGGGGAACGGGGTGTGGGGAGAGGGGGAGGCGGGGTGAGGGGAGAGGGGGAGGAGGAGAGGGTGGGAGGAAGAGGAAAGATCAGGGCATCGGGGGTTGGGAGGCGGTGGAGGGAGGAATGAAGGAGGAAGGGTGCAGGTTTGTAGCTTCCTAATATTACCACCTTTGTTGCCTCTCGCTTGCTGTTGTCATTTTATTGTCAGGGAAGTACGTCCCTCCCTCCACTGACCCCCCTCCTCTTTCTCCCTTCCACTGACACCCCTCCCCTCTTCCCCTCTCCTCCTCCATCAACACCACTTCTCTCTCCGCCAACCCCCTCTTCCCCTTCCCTTCCAACACCCCTCTCCTTCCCCTCCTTCCCCCAACACCCTCTTCCCCCCTTCCCCTTCCCCCCCCTTCCCTTCCCTCCCTTCCCCCTTCCCCCAACACTCCTCTCCCCCTCCTCCTTCCCCTTCCCCCAACACTCCTCTCTCCCTTCCCCTTCCCCAACACCCCTCTCCCTCCTCCCCAATATTCCCCTCCCCTTCCCCCACGACCGACATGGCCAGTCACACCTGGAGACGACCTCTTGGCGACCTTGTTCACCCGCGGCGAGGTGGCCCGACGACCTCATCCCGTCCGCGTCGTTGTTCCGGGGGAGGCGAGCAGCGTGACCCCCGCCGTCTGCTGCACGAAGACGACCCGGCGGAGACGACTCGGTTGAGACGACTTCGTTAGGACGACCCTCCCGAAGCGATGCAGTGGTAGACGACCTCCTCCATCCACTAGGACCGACCCCGCAAAAGGACCCACTTAAGACGACCCCCCTTTCAAAGACGACCCCATTATTCGGGGAGGGAAGGCGGTGGACGACCGCGGCACGACCCCGACACGACCCCGACACGACGGCGACGGGGAAGTGAATGGCGGGAGGCGCGGACGGGGGACGAAGCGCCTCCAGAGCGTTGGCAGATGGTGGCGGAAGGGCGGCGGGCGGCCGTCGGGAGCTGCTGGGGGTGGGCACGACCCTCTGATGGAGGGCGCGTCAAGAAGGTGGCGGCTGGATTTTATTTTATTTTTGTTTTAATTTTTATTTTATTTTATTTTTATTTTGTTTTATTTTATTTATTATTATTATTATATATATATATATTTTTTTTTTTGGGGGGGGGGGGTGGCTGGTGGCGCTCATTTTTGAAGGGGGAATGAGGGTGGGCGATTTTTTTCTCTCTCTCTCTTCCTCATTTTTGTGTCTTTTAGTTTGGTCAGGGCGCGGACGTGGATGTATTATTTATTATTTCTCCGAGGTTATTACGATCTTTTTTTTTTTTTTTTTTTACCCCGCTAGTTCTTTGTTGTTGCGAATTACGTGATTTTCCTTTATATTTTATTTATTTATATTTTTATTGTGCTTATTTATTTTTTCTTCTTCCCCTTCTGTCATTTTATAAATACCATTAAAAAAAAGATTCTCTCTCTTTTCCTTTCCTTATAGATACAAGGTAGCCATTTTGTTAATGTGATTTTATGTATTTTCTCTCTATCTCTCCTTCTCCTACAGACATAAGGCAGCCATTTTGTCAATGTAATTATATTTGTTTTCTTTCTCTCCTCCTTCCCCTACAGACATAAGGCAGCCATTTTGTAATTTTCGCCAATGAAGGATACTAATTCGTCTTCTTCCTCTCCTCTCTTCCGCATTTTCGTCAATGAAGGATTCTAATTCGTCCTTTTCCTCTCCTCTCTTCCGCATTTTCGTCAATGAAGGATTCTAATTCGCTCTCTCTCCCTCTCTCTTCCCCGCTGGCTCGTCCTTCCTCCGGTCAGCATTTTCGTCAATGAAGGATTCGAATTGATTCTTCCGCAGATGCACCGTCCAGTCGGCGTGCCAGATCCACGAGGCTTCGTCGGGCCCCTGGGAGAAGGCATACGTTGAGGGGCGCTTGGGGGTGTTGGGGTGAGGGGAGGCTTGGGGGGAGGGGGAGGAGGAGGAGGGGGAGGGGAAGGAGGAAGAGGAGGGGGAAGGAAGAGAAAGGGAGGAGGAGGAAGAGGAGGAGGAGGAGGAGGAGGAGGGGACGACAAGGAAGAAGGGGGAAGGGAAGGAGAAGAGGAAGGAAGGAGGAGGAGGGTGAAGGGGAAGGGGAAGGAGAAGGAGAAGGAGAAGGAGAAGGAGAAGAGGAAGGGGAATGGGAGGAAGAGGAAGAAGAAGAAGCGACAGAAATGAACGAGGGAATGGAAATGCGTCTCCTCCGTTTTTGGTCAGCCCATTTAGCCCGTGGCTCGGATGGCCCCCTCGCCGCCCTCGCCTCCCCGCCGCCCTTATGCATGTAGACGTGTAGATCATCGCCTCCCGGAAAGGTCGGGAAGGTCAGCGAGAGAAGGCTGCTTAAGGCAACGGCCGGGAAGGCGGATGAGGAGGAGGACTTGTTACGGTGACCTTCAGCGCTGCGCCTTACGGGAAGGACCACCAGGGCCGATGGAGGGGGAGAGGGGCGGGAGGGAGGGAAGGCGGGAGGGTGCAGGAAGGGTAGGAGGGAAGGTAGGGCGAGGGAGGAAGGGTGGGGGAGAGGGAGGGAAGGAGGGAAGGCGAGAGGAGACAAGAGGAGGCAGGTAGAGGCAGGAGGCGAGGAGGCGCGAGATCCCCTCCTCCTGGGTGTTCCTGAGAGGACCCCGGCTTCGTGACGCGTGGTTCTGGAGGCTGCAGGGGCGCCCCCGTGTCGTCGCGGTGGTCCGGCGGGGGCGGGTCGAGTTGCGGAGTCGGGGGAGGGGAGGGGGGCGGAGGGAAGGATCAGGGAAGTCCTCCACGAAGGCTCTCGCGAAGAGGTGCCCTTCGAGATGAGCCGAAGGAGATCACGGCGCCGCGCCCGTCGCAGGAGGATCACGAGGGAAAAGCCTAATTGTTATTTACATCTTCGAAGAACAATTCGATTAGTACGGCTGTCCCGCGGAGGGTAAAATAAGGCCGGCGCCCCTCCCCCCTCCCCCTCCCCCCGCGTCCGTTGCAGAGGGAGGGCGAGTGAGGGGGAGGACGCGCCGTCACGCTGATGGGGTCGTCCTCGTCGTCATTATTGTCTTCGTCGTCACGTGCCCATCCGTGCCACGTGCCCCCCCTCTCCCCCTCCCGCCTTCCCTTTATCTCATTGTAGTGCCAGGCAATTAAGATGCCATCACACACGCACGCGCTTACACACACATGGATCCAATTTCCCGAGCCATTTCGAGTCCTCGAGAGCCAGAGACGAAGGCACTACGTTAACTTCCTTACCCCCTTCCTCCCCCTGTCCCTCTCACCTCTCCTCCCTTCCCCCTTCCCCCTCTCCTCTCTCCTCCCTCCTTCCCTCCTTCCCTCCTTCTCTTCCCTCTCTCCTCCCTTCCCTCTCCCCTCTCCTCCCTTCCCCTTCTTCCCTCTCCCCTGTCCCCTCTCCTCCCTCTCCCCTCTTCTCTCTCCTCCCCTCTCCGCCACCCTCGCGTTCCGCTAGTCAGGTCGCAGGCACGAGAAAATGCGGCGACGTCGAATAAATTGCAAGAGCGGAGTTGAGCGTCACATTCCCCGCATGCCGCGCGCATCTGCCTGCGCATTCTCCAGTCATGCCCGGGTTTTGCTGGTGGTCCCGGAGTCGCCTTTTCCCCCTCCCCCTCCTCTGCCCCGCCCCCTCCTCCCCCTCCTCCCCCTAGCTTCCCTCCTTTCCCTCTGCCCTTCCTAGATCCTCTCTACCCCCTCCCTTCCGTATGGCCCTTCTCCTCTTCCTTCCTTCTTACTTCCTTCCTCCCTCTCTTCCTTCCTTCCCTCCCGCCCTCCTTCCTTCCTTCCTCTTCCTTCCTCCCTTCCCTCCTTCCTTCCACTCACCTCCCACTTTCCCTCTCCCTCCTCCTCTCTTCTCCCTCACTCTCCCACTTTCCCTCTTCCCCCATTCCCTCTCTTTCGTGGTCTTGGTCTCCCTTTCGTCTTTTTTTTCTTTTGATTTTGTCTGCTTTTCCACCTTATTTTTCCTCTTCTCGCTGTCATCTCTGAAAACTTTTTTATTTTCGTATTCCTCCTTCGTCCCGTCTCAGGTTTCTGATATTCTTTCTGCACTTTGACCTTCCTCTATTTTTTTTCCTTTCTTTCTCTTTATCAGGTATTTCTTTTCCCTTCCTTTTGTTATAATTATTATTTTTGTATATTTTATTTTCCCTTGTTTTTTTATTTTTTTTCTTGTACCCTTCTTCTTGCCTCCTCTCTTTCTCAAAAAAAAGAAAGATAATAATGATAAGACAAAAGGAACCTCAGCAAAATTGGACGAGCAAAGTAGACAGGCAGGAGGTGTTAGCTGATGGGGGATATGGGGGGGAGGGTTGAGGGAGGGGATTCTGCGGATGGGGGGAGTTGGGGGTCGGGGTTGGGGTTGAGGTGGAGGGGAAGGGGGAGGGGAAGGGGGAGGGGGAGGTCAGCTTGTTCACTCCCCGGATTTTCTCGGGCTGATCGACAGCGACGCTCGATCTCCAGGGCGACGTGGGGGCCCTGCGGAGGAAGGTCGAGGCGAGTCAGCTCTCTCTCTCCCTCTCTCTCGTAACGACTTGATGATCTCTCTCTCTCTCTCTCTCTCTCTTTCGCTGACGTCTTTCTTTCTTTCTCACCTCTCTCTCTCTCTCTCTCTCTCTCTCTCTCTCTCTCTCTCTCTCTCTCTCTCTCTCTCTCTCTCTCCTCCATCTCTCTCTCCTCTCTCTCTCTCTCTCTCTCTCTCTCTCTCTCTCTCTCTCTCTCTCTCTCTCTCTCTCTCTCTCTCTCTCTCTCTCTCTCTCTCCTCTCTCTCTCCCTCTCCATCCCTCCTCTCTCTCTCCATCCCTCTCTCTCTCCATCCCTCTCTCTCTCTCCATCCCTCTCCCTCTCTCCCATCCCTCCCTCCTCTCCCTCTCCTCTCTCCTCCTCCCCTCTCATCCCCTCACTCCCCCCTCGGGTCTGTCGGCGCGGGGGCCATGGCCAAGGCTCGCCGGCGAGGAAGGAGCGGTTTAGAACCGGTGTTGTTTATCTGTTGGTTCTCTATCTGCGGCTCGAAGGACATGACAGGGGGTGATGGATGGGCGGGATGGGCGGGGGGTGGGGGTGGGATGCTGGGAAAGGGGGTTGGAGTGGGGTGGGGTTGGGGATGCTGGAAAGGGGGTTGGGAGGGGTGGGGTGGAGTGGGTGGGTGGGTGGAGAGGTTTAGGAAGGAGGGGGGTGGGGTTGGGGGGTGGGAGGGTGGTGGTGGGGTGGGAGTAGGGGTGGAAGGGTGGGAGGGAGGAGGGGGAGAGAAGGAGAGGAAGGAAGGAGGGAGGGAGGAGGAGGAGGATAGAAGCATGGCAGAGGAGGGAGGGAGGGTAGGAGGGGGATGGGAGAGGTGGGAGGGAGGGAAGGAGGGGGAGAAGAGAAGGGGAGGGAGGGAGACGAGAGAGAGGTGAGGAGGGAGGAGGAGATGAGAGGTGGGAGGGAGGGAGGGAGGGAAGAGGGTTATGAGGATGTCACTCACTCTCCACAACAATTTAAAGGTCCTTTTGTCGTCCTGTGTGGTGGTTGTTGGCTCTCGTGTTAATGGCGGTGGAGGCTGACGGGCGCGGGCTCGGCTTTTGCTTATTTTCTGTTTATTCGTTGTTTTGGCATTATTACTTTTCTTGTTTTGTTGTTGTTGATTATTTTGTTTGATTTTGTTTTGTTGTTTGGTGGAGAAGCTGTGTTTGGGTTTTTATTTATTTTCTGTTTGTTTTTTTATCTTTTGTTGATTTGTTGTTGATATTACTAATCATAGATAACACCATTATTATATTTTCTTTTTCTTTCATTTTTCTCTTCTCTCTCTCTCTCTCTCTCTCTCTCTCTCTCTCTCTCTCTCTCTCTCTCTCTCTCTCTCTCTCTCTCTCTCTCTCTCTTTTCCTCTCTCTTCCTCTCTCTCTCTTTCTTTCTCTTTCTTCCGTGTAAATTAATTAACTTCTTAGCTTGCGATAGCATTTGTGATTCTGACTCCCGGTGTCTGAGTAGTGCCAAGGGGTGGGAGTGCCACAGTTCCACGGGTAATTGCAGTGGTCGTGTCACAGTGGCACTGAGAATGATGTTAAGGTTTGGGATGATGGTCACTCCAAGTGGCAGCGGGAAGCGCCTCGGCACGCCACGGCCCCGGAGTGCCTCTGGCGGTTGGTGTGGCACTGTTGTGGTCGCTAAGGGGGGGGGGGTTGTAGGTGGTGTTGGGGTTGGAGGAAGAGGTGGTGGAGAATAAAGAGGTGTAAGTGGAGGTAAAGAAAGATGAATAGGAGGAATCGAAAAATTATAAAATATTATAAAACAATAAGAGAGAGGATGAGGGGCAAGTACGAGAAAAAGAAATGGGGAAAGGAGGAGAAAGTGTAAGATTAAGAAAAGGGGAAGAATGAGAAAGGGAAGCGAAGGGGAAAAAGTGGGAGGAGGAGAAGAAAGAGAAGAAGATCATGAAAAAAGTAGAGCAAGAAAAGAAGAAGGTAAAGAGTACGAAAAGAACCAGAAATAACAGCAGAAAAGGGAGGAAAAGGAAGAAGGAAGAAGGAAGGGAAGAGAGGCGTGGATGAAGATCTAGGAGGTGGTCTCTCGGGGCGCCTAAACACAGGGCAGCGGATTCACGTGATTCTCGCTGCGGCCTCTTAAGTGATAATGCCCCGGCCGCGTCACGCAAGCCGCCCCCCCCCCCCCCTGCCTTCGTCTGCGTTGGCTTCGGTCTGGCTTTATCCGCTTTTTTTGTTCTTCTTTTTTCTGTTTTTTTTCGTCATCGTGTCTTTATCTGTTTTTTTCTGTCTTCATCTGTGTTTTTCTTGTCTTTATCTGTTTTTTTCTTCTGTCTTTATCTTTTTTTTTTGTCTTTTTTTTCTTAATCGTGTCTTTATCTGTTTTTTTAGTCTCTTTATCTCCTTTTTTCTTCTGGCTTTATCTGCTTTTCTTCCTCATGTCTTTATCTATTTTTCTCTTTTCTGCCTCCTGTCTTCATCTGCCTTTTCTTCCTTCTCCTAGGTTTGTTATTTTCCTTTTTATCACCATCCTTCCTTCGCCTGTTTCGCCTTTCCGTTCTTGTTGTCTTCTCCACCATCCCCCATCTTTCGTCTTTTATTTAATTTTGTTTTTATTTTTCTACATTCTCTTCCCATCCCTTCCATTCCTCCTCCTTTTTAAATCCTCCCCTTCTCTCTATCCAACCTCGTTCTTCTCCCCCCTCCCCCTTCTTCCTCTCACCCCCCCTGTGCCCCTCTTTGCGGCGGGCGGCGGGCGGCGGGCGTGGGCGTGGGCGTGGGCGTGCAAGAGAGTGCAACATGGCGTGAGTTCTTCTGCAGCGCCGGGCGAGCGGAGTGGCCGGTCGCCCCGCTGCTAATTGGGGTAATCGGCGGGATTCACGGAGGAGCCTGATTGATACTGGGCCGGGATGGGATGGGGGAAGGGGGGGATGGAAGGAAGGAAGGAAGGGGTGGGAGGGATGGGAGGGAGGGAAAGGTTGGGATTTTTTTGGAGGGAGGGCCAAAGGTTATTCTATTTTGTTTGCTTTTTTTTATCTTCTTTTTTTTCTCATTCTTCTTTCTTCTCGCTTGGACTCTCTCTCGCTCGATCTCTCTCTCTCTCGTTCGATCTCTCTCTCTCTCGTTCGATCTCTCTCTCTCTCGCTCGATCTCTCTCTCTCTCGCTCGATCTCTCTCTCTCTCGTTCGATCTCTCTCTCTCTCGCTCGATCTCTCTCTCTCTCGCTCGATCTCTCTCTCTCTCGCTCGATCTCTCTCTCTCTCTCTCTCTCTCCCTCTGTCTCTCTCCCTCCCTCCCTCACTACCCTCCCTCACCTCCCTCCCTCTCTCCCTCACCTCCCTTCCTCTCCTCCTCCTCCTCCTCCTTTCCCTCTAACTTAGTTTTCCTATTTTTGCTCCCATATCTCTCTCTAACCCTATCCATCTATCTTTTTCTCTCCTTCACTCCCTTTCTCTCTCGCGCCCCTTCTCAGCTCAAGACATTTATCTTGAAGGAGGAGGGAGAGAGAGAGAGATTTGTCGCCTTCGTAAAAAAAGGTAAATCTGTAAGGAGAGAGGGGGGAGGAGTAGGGGGGTCATTGGGCGTTTTACAAGTGTGGTGTGTAATGGTTCTCTCTATTTCTCTCTCTTTCTTTCTTTCTTTAATTCTCTCCCTCTTTCTCTTTCTCTTTTTCTCTTTTTCTCTCTCTCCTCTCTCCCTCTTTTTCCCTTCATCCCACCCTCCCTCTATCCCTCCTTCCTCGCTCACCCTCCCTCTGTCCCTCCTTCCTCTCCCTCCTCTTCCGCCTCCTTCCCTCCCCTCCTCCGCCTCCTCTCCTCCCATCCCCTCTCTCCACCCCACCGCAGCCCCCCCCCTCCTCTCTCCCTGATCTTGTCCGCGACGTGTTTCATTGTGGAAGCGTCTTTGTGTCGCCTTGACGTCTTGTGCCCTCTTTATTGCGTCGGGGGAAGGAGGAGGGGGAGGGGAGGGAAGGAGGAGGAGGAGGAGGAGGAGGAGGAGGTGGAGGAGGAGGAGGAGGAGGAGGAGGAGGAGGAGGGAAGGAGGAGGAGGAGGAGGAGGAGGAGGAGGAGGGAGGAGGAGGGGGAAGGTAGGAGGAGGGAGGGAGGAGGTGAGGAAGAGGGAGGAGGAGGAGGAGGGAGGAAGAGGGAAGGAGGGGAGGAGGTGAGGAAGAGGGAAGGAGGGGAGGAGGAGAGGGAGACACGGGAGTCAGATTGAAGGAGATGGAGGAAGAGCAGGAGGAGGAGGAGATAAGAGGGGAGAGATGCAAAACACGAAGGGGAAAAGAAATGGGGAGGTATGGTAATAGGCGAGGAACGCGAGAAGGGAGGAGGATAGCGGAGTGTGAGGAAATTATGCGGTGTGTTTTATATTTATTGCAATTTTTTTTTTTATTGTATCATTCGCACCAGCGCTTTGAAATGTATTAAAGAATACGTGATAGCTGGGCAGGGGTTGATGATGCGGTACTTTAATCTCGCTTTCCCCTCTCCCCCTCCCCTTCTTCTTCTTTTTCCCCTTCTTTCCCCTTCATTTCTCACCTTTTCCCGATTCTCTCTCTTCTGACCCCTCCTTCTCCCCCTCTCTTCTTCTTTTCTCCTTCACTTCTCCTCCTCTTCTCCGCCTCCCACTCCTTCTCCCCCTTCTACCAGTTCCTTCACCTCATTCTCGTCCTTCCTTTCTCCCTCTCCCCCCTCCACATTCCTCTTCTAACCCTTCTTTCTCTCTCCTCCCTCTCCCCCTACATTCCCTTACGCCCTTCCTCTCTTTTTCTCTACACCTTCTTTCACCCCCTTTGCTTTTCCCTCGTACCCCCTTCTCCCTCCTACCCTTTCACCCCCTCCTCCTCCTTCTCCTCCCTTCTTTCTACCCCCTTCTTCCCCTCCTCCCCCTCCTCCCCTCCCCTTCTCCCCCTCCTACCCCCTTCTCCCCCTCCTACCCCTATACTCCCTCCTACCCCTTCTCCCCTTCCTACCCCTTTCCCTCCTCCTCCCTATACTCCCTCCTTCCCTTCTCCCTCCTCCTACCCCTTCCCTTCCTCCTACCCTTTTCCCCCTCCTACCCCTATACTCCTCCTTCCCTTCTCCCTCCTACCCCTTCTCCCTCCTCCTTCCCCTCCTACCCCCTCCTACCCCCTTCTCCCCCTCCTATACTCCCCCTTCTTCTCCCTCGCATTCCTCCTCTCCTTCTCCTCCTCCCCCCCCCTGCATTCCTCCTCCTCCTTCTCCCAAAGCTTGTCTGGTAGCTGTCTGATCGCTGTCTCTCGCTCGCCTTCGACCTTGTCCGCCTGTTTGTCGCTGTCGTTGTTTTACAGGGCCTCTCCGTCGGTGTCTGCAGCGCCCCCTGCCCTCCTCTCCTCTCAAGTGCGGTCTGTTCTTGCATGTTCTGCGCTGCTCTGTTCTCCTTTCTCTTTTTTTTTTCTCTCTCTCTCTCTCTCTCTTCTCGCGTCTTCTCTTCTTTTGTAGTCTGTTCTGGTCTGTATTCTGGTTTGATGTTTTTTTTCTTTTTTTTTTCTCTTTTCTTTTCTCCCTTTTTCTTCCCTTCCCTTCCTTTTCCGTCCATTCCCTCTCTTTCCTTCCCTTCCCTTCCCCTCCACTCCACTCCCCTGCCCTCCACTCCACTCCACTCCACTCCACTCCCCTCCCCTCCACTCCCTTCCCTTCCCCTCTTCTCCTCTTCTCTCCCAATCACGTCCTATTCCTCTAATATCATCCCGGCGACAACCCCTCAATTTCGGCTGGAGAGAGGGGGAAAGGAGAAAGAGAGGGAGAGGGGAAAAAAAGGTGAAAAATTGCTTAAGAGGAAAAATAAAGCGTAATGGAACACATCTTCTCGTCACACCTGGTTTCTCCCCCTCCCCCCCCCCCCATGACCCCCACCCCAACTCCCTCCCCCCCTCTCGTCTGATTTATTGTAGCACATTTATGCTGGAAAATTAGCATGCCCTTTACCTCATAGGCTGCGCTCTCTCTCTCTCTCTCTCTCTCTCTCTCTCTCTCTCTCTCTCTCTCTCTCTCTCTCTCTCTCTCTCTCTCTCTCTGTGTGTGTGTGTGTGTCTCATTCATTCACTCACTCACTCACTCACTCTACCTCCCCTGTCTTCCTCCCTCCCTCCCTCCCTCCCTCCCAATCAGTCACTCACTCTACCCCCCCCTCTCTCTCACTCACTCACTCACTCACTCACTCACTCACTCACTCACTCACTCACTCACTCACTCACTCACTCACTCACTCACTCACTTTACCTCCCCTGTCTTCCTCCCGGCATCGCACCTTGTAAACGGAGCCTTGGAAACAATCTTAATGAATTTTAATCAAGATCAGTCTGGAGGAACGTGCCAGAAGACTGAAGTCTCGGGGGATGAGATAGATTCACTCCCTCTCTCCCTCCCTCCCTCTTTCCCTCTTTCCCTCTTTTCCCTTCTTTTATTCCCCTTCCATTCCTTCTTCCCCTATTTTTCTTGCTTGTTTTCTGCTCCCTTTCTCTCTCTCTTTCTTCATTTCTTTCTTCCTTTCTTTCTTTCCTTCCTTGCTTTCTGCCTCCCTCCCTCTCTGGGAGAGAGAAGGAAGGGAAAGAAAGAAAGAGAAAGTGATAGAAAAAGAGAAGAAGAGAGAAAGAAAGAAAGAAAGAACGGAAGGAAGAAAGAAAGAAAGAGTGACAGAGAGAGGACTGAAAGGAAGAGAGAGAGAGAGAGAGAGAGGAAGAGAGAGAGAGAGAGAGAGAGAGAGAGAGAGAGAGAGAGAGAGAGAGAGAGAGAGAGAGAGAATAAACGATATGAACCAGTGATTTGCATACCAATACACAATCTGGATTTAGCCATTATCGTTATATTTTATAGGAAGCGGAAGATGTGCGCCGTCTGATTTCGCATTCCCTCCTGAGGAATTTAGGAAGAGAGGAGTGAATGAGGAAGACGGGGAGGGAGGGAAGGGGGGAGAGACTAGGTAAGGGGAACGGAATAAGAGGGAAGAGAACTTGGAAGGAGGAGATGGAGAGAGGGGAGAGAGAGGAGAGAGAGAGAGAGGGAGAGGGAGAGAGAGGGAGAGAGAGAGAGAGAGAGAGAGAGAGAGAGAGAGAGAGAGGGAGGAAGAGAGAGAGAAAGAGAGGAGGAGGAGGAGGAGGAGAAAATCGGGATGTGGGAAGAGAACGAGAAAGGAGGAAAGGAGGGAGAGGGAGAATAGAATATAGAAACACTAAAAGGATGATAAGAAGAACACTAGAGAAATTGATAAGGAGATAGATCACCCTCAAGAAAGAAAGAACAAGAGAGAGAGAGAGAGCAGGAGAGAAGGAGAGTGGGAGGGAGGGAGGGAGAGGGAGAGGGAAGGAACAAGAGAGAGAGAGCGGGGGAGAAGGAGAAGGAGAAGGAGTGGAAGGGAGGGAGAGGGAGAGGGAGAGGGATGAGGGGAGAGGGAGAGAGAGCGGGGGTGAAGGAGAAGTAGAGTGGGGGGGAGGGAGAGGGAGAGTGGAAGGAGGGGAGGGAGAGGGGAGGGAGAAGGAGACGGAGATTGGGGGGAGGGAGAAGAGAGAGTAGCCGGGGAGGGAGAGGGATCAAGACTTAAGATAATAGCCAAGGAGTTCGGGACCTTAAGTATTCTTGGGATGATGCGCATCGGAAAGTTCTTAAGAGACGCTGCGAGAGCGGGTGAAACGAGGGGGGGGCGGGGGTGGGAGAGGGAGGAGGAGGAGGAGGAGACGGAGAAGGAGGATGGGGAGGAGGAGGAGGAGAAGGAGAAAGGGAGAAGAGGAGGAGAAGAAAAGAGAAGAGGAGGGGGCGGGGTGGAAGAGAGGAGGACAAGAGAAGAGAGAGGAGGAGAAGGAGAAGGAGAGTGGAAGGAAGGAGAAGGAGGAGGAGAGTAGGGGGAGGGAGAGGGAGGGAGAGGGAGGGAGAGGGATCAAGACTTAAGATAATAGCCAAGGAGTTCGGGACCTTAAGTATTCTTGGGATGATGCGCATCGGAAAGTTCTTAAAGACGCTGCGAGAGGGCTGTGAAACGAGAAGAGGATGAGAGAGGAGAAGAAGAAGGGAGAAGGAGAGAGAAGAGGAGGAGAAGGAGGAGGAAAGAGAAGAGGAGGAGGAGAAGGCGGACGAGGAGTTAGTGAGAGGATGAGGTAGAAAGAGGATGAGGAGGAGGTAAAAAGAGAAGAGGAATGGCAACGGAGATGAGGAGAAGGAATACTGAAAAATAATATCAATAAAGAAATAGGAGGAGGAGGAGAAAGAAAAGACGAAAAGGGGAAAAACGAAAAAGAAAAAAAAAACAGGAGGAATAGGGGAAGGAGGAGGAAGAGGGGAAGGAGGAGGAAGAGAGGAAGGAGGAGGAGGAGGAGGAAGAAGAGGGGAAGGAGGAGGAGGAAGAAGGGAAGAAGGTGGAGGAGGAAGAGGGAAAGGAGGAAGAAGGGAAGGAGGAGGAAGAAGAGGGGAAGAAGGGAAGAAGGAGGAGAAGGAGGAGGATGCAAGCGCGTCGGGGACCGAAGGAGGAGAGGGAGCCGGCGAAGTGAACGCGGGCGAAGAGAAGGCGCGGAAGAGACCCGTGCCTGACGCGCTGATGGATTGGGGGATCTCGTCCTCTCTCCCTTTCCTCCCTTTCCCCCCTTTATCGCGATTCTTCTCTTCCCTTCTTCTCGATAGTCTTCTCTAGCTTGTGTGTTTTTTTTTTTTTTTCCTTCTTCTTCTTCTTCTTCTTCTTCCCATGTTTTTTTTCTTTTCTTTTTCGGGACCCTTCTTATTACCGGTTCTTTCCCTCTCCTTCTCCCTTTTCTTTCCCTTTCTCCTTTTCTCCTCCCCTCTCTTCTCTTCTCTCTTTCTCCTCTCCCCTCTCCCTTTCTCAATCTCCTCTGCCCTTCTCCTCTTCTCATCTTCCCTCACCTTTTCCCCTTCTCCCCTCTCCCTTCCCCTCGCCCCCTCCGCCGATCTTCTTCCCCTCCTTCAATCACTCCGACCAAAGTGTTTTCTTGCATATGTTACCGCTCTTTCACGCTTCGGGGGGTGGGCGGGGGGTGGGGGGGTGTCGTCCTCCGCTTGAGCTCTCTCTCTTTTCTCTTTTTTTCTTCGTTTTTTGTTTTGTGGGTTGTTGCTTTCTCTTTTTTTTTTTTGTCTTTTTCTTTGTCTTTTTTTTCTCTCTGTTTTTGTGTTTTTGTCTCTTCTCTTTCTAGCTCTCTCTTTCTCTTTCTCTCTCTCTCTCTCTCTCTCTTTCTCTCTCTCTCTCTCTCTGTCTCTCTCTCTCTCTCTCTCTCTCTCTCTCTCTCTCTCTCTCTCTCTCTCTCTCTCTCTCTCTCTCTCTCTCTCTCTTTCTTTTATTCTCTCTCTTTCCCACCCTCCCATCCTCATCCTCACTCTCTTTCCCCTCTTTCATTCGCTTTCTTTCTCTTACCTACACACCGTGCGCAAAGAAAATGAATTGAAAGACGAACTTCGGATCACGGCATTAGAAGGGCGGAGATCGCTTTTTCTCTCTCTGGGTTCCGCCTCACTTCCTTCCCCCGCCCCCTCCTCCCCTCCTCCTCCCCCACCACCTTACCCTCCCCACAACTTCATCCTCTCATTCCTACATACCCCCCTCCTCCTCCTCCTCCCTTCCCCTCCGCTTCCTAGTCACTCCGACGGGTCCTACCTTCCCCTCCTCGTCCTCCTTCCCCTTCCCTCCCTCCTACTTCTACCTCCATCCGACAGGCCATACCTCCCTCCCCCCCCCATCTCTTCTTCGCCCCCCCCCCTCCCAACCCCCCACCGCCGCCGCAGCTAATCAATCTAATCGGAAAAGTGAAGAAATTTGGGATTCATCGTCTTTGAATATTTCACGAGCAAGACAGGCGGTTGGGGGAGGGAGAGGGAGGGAAGGGAAGGGAGGGAGGGGACAGGGAGGGAAGGGAGGGGAGGGTGGAAGAGAGTGAACGAGGGGAGAAAAGAGGGGGAAAAGGATATTTTTCTTTCGTTTTTCGTTTTTGTTTTATTATAAGTTTTCGTTTTTTTTTTCTTTTTTGAAGAATTTCCCTTAATCGTAATAGGCCTTTTTACCCCCCCCCCCTTCTTTTTTTTTTATTCTTTTTTTTTTCTTCGTTTAATCTTTAGCGCGTTTTCTTAATGAAGGAAATGACGGTGTATTACGTGAGATTAATGGTATTTCTCTTTCGCGATTTTCAATTAGATTTTTGTTTTTAAGAAGTTTCATCTCAATTTTTATTTTTTTTCTTTTTCGTATGGGGGAGAAGGGGGGGGGGTAGTGAGGGAGATGAGGGAGAGTTGGAGATTCAGAACATTGAGGGATTGTGATGGGGGGATGGTGGGGGGGGGGAGGGGGGAAGGGGGAGGTGAGGCTGGTAATTTATACAACAGATGTTTCTCTTGTTTATAAAAATTCTCCCTCTCCATTTCTCTTTCCCTCTCCCTCTCTTTATTTTCTCTCTCTCTCTCTCCCCTCTCTCTCTCTCTCTCTCTCTCTCTCTCTCTCTCTCTCTCTCTCTCTCTCTCTCTCTCTCTCTCTCTCTCTCTCTCTCTCTCTCTCTCTCTTTCTCTTTCTCTCTCTCCGTTGTATACTTTCCCTTTGCATTCATTTCCCTTTTGTCTCCTTCTAACTCTCCCTCTCTCTCTATTCTCTCTCAGTTCTCACATTATCCTTCTTCCCATCATGAAATTTTGAGGAAAATTAACGATGGGAGAAAGTAACTTTAGAACAAAATTAGGGACAGACAGACAGACAGATAGACACAGACAGACAGACAGATAGACACAGACAGACAGACAGACAGATAGACACAGACAGACAGACAGACAGACAGGTAGGCAGACAGGTTGATGAATAGCTTTTATTTAGAAATATAGACACACAAGGGGATATAAAAAAAGGAAAATGAAGATAAACAAATTAAATGAAATAGACATAGAACGAGGTAAGAGCTTATGCAATTTTGTTCATTGGTTCTGCAAGACTGAACTCCCCGCGGGTGTTCAATGGATGGAAGTGAACAGAGAGAGAGAGAGAGAGAGAGAGAGAGAGAGAGAGAGAGAGAGAGAGAGAGAGAGAGAGAGAGAGAGAGAGAGAGAGAGAGAGAGAATCTTCCTTATATAGATCAGTCAAGGGCCCGAGATGTGTTCTGGGAAGGGAATCTTCGAGAACATTGCCGTAAGTGACTCATTGGTAGGTCTAGGGGTGTAGAGGGGGTCAGGAATGGGGGGAGGGGTGTTGGGGGGGTTTAGGATTGGGGTGGGGTGTAGGAAGGGGTAGGAATGGGGGAGGAGGTACAAGGGGGTTATGAGTGGGGTGGGGGGTGTTGGGAGGTGGAAGGGAGAGGTCAGGAAAAGTGGAGGTGATGTAGGGGAGTGGGGAAGGGGTGTTGGGGAGGGGGAATGGGGGGGGGATAGGATTCATCTATGGAGATGAAGGAATAAATCTTTTCCTTCTTGAGGTGGAGGGGAGAGGAGGAGGTTGGGGGGAAGAACCTCCCTCCTCCCCTTTGCTTTTACCTCATTGGGTCTCATTATCTTATGTTGGCTCTTTCCTCTTTCCTCTCCCCCATTACTCTCCTTCTTCCTCCTTCCTTCCCTCCTTCCCCCTTCTCCTCCTCCTCCCCCCCCCTCCTCCACGCCATTCATCAGGCTCGTGCATTTTAACACCTCATTTGCCCCAAGAACCGAAGGGATGAGGACGCCTCTTCCCTCTTCTTCCCTCCCCCTCCCTCCCTCTCCTCCCCTCTCTCCGTCTCATCCTCCTTCTCTCCCTCCCTTCCTCCTGCCCTCCTCCCTCTCCGTTCATCCTCCTTCTCTCTCCCTCCCTCCGTCCCTCCGTTCCGCTTGCTCTTCCCCCCCCCCCCCCCCCTCCTCTTTCGCTCGACGACCCAATCTCCTTAACAACACCTTGCACGGATGACTACCCCCTCCCCCCTCCCCCCTCCCACCTTACCCCTCCTTCGGCTCCTTCACCGAAACTGATTATTTTTTTTCCTTTTTTACACTCTATCTCATTTTCTTCTTCTATTCTTCCCTTTTGTCTTCTTTCTTTCCATTCGTCTTCGCTTCCGATATTTTTTCCTTCTTCGTGGAGAGGGAGACGGAGGTAGGAGAAGAGAGGGGGAGGAGGAAAAGGGGAAGAAGGAGGAGGAAGATGAAAGGAAAGGAGAGTAAGAGGGAGAGGGAAAGAAGGAGGAGGAAAAAAGAGGGGAAAGGATAGGAAGAGAAGGTCGTGTCATTATCCCTGCTGCTGAAACGGGTCATTACAGGTCATGACGGGTCGTTCAGGTCGTGTCTGTCGCTTCTTGTTGGAAGATGCGCGAGGTAGAGAGAAGAGGGAGAAGGGAAGGAGACGAGGAGAGGGAGAGGGAGAGGGGAAGGGAAGGGAAGGGAAGGAGACGAGGAGGAGAGGAGGAGGAGAGGGAAGGGAGACGAGGAGGAGAGAAGGGAAGGAGACGAGGAGGGAGAGGGGAGGGGAAGGAGGGAGATACTCAAGAGGGGAGAATAGGGTAGGGAAGGAAGGAGAGGAGGAGGGAAAGGGAGGGAGGGAGAGGGGAAGGAGGGAGATCCTCAGGAGGGAAGGAAGGTGAGAGATGGATAAATGAAGGGAGAAGGAAGAAGGAAGATAGGATGGCGAAGGAAGGTAAGGGCGGGGGAAGGGGTGGTGGTGGGGGAGGGGGGGCGGGAGATACTTAGGAAACGAAGTAATTGAAAGGTCTTCTTCCGGGGCGCGAGCGGAGGAGGCTCCTTCGGGGAGGAATAAGGAGTGATTTAAAGGCCACCGAAGCGTGTCGGCGCGGGGCGTGCTTGGGGGGCGGGGGGGAGGGGGGGAGGGGGGGGCGTCTGCCGGCTCGTTGCTGTTTATGGTCTTGCTTTTTCTTCTCTTTTTTTGCTAGTGCTAATTTTTTTTTTCTTGTTATCCTCCGTCTTCGCCATTCTTATCTTCCTCTTTTTGCTTCTTCTTCATCTTTATATTCTCTCCTTTTCTTTGTCTCTCCTCCTCTTTCCCTCTTCATCGTTTCCTCCTCCTCCTCCTCCTTCATTCCCTCCTCCCCTCCTCCTCCTTCATTCCTCACCTCCCCTCCTCCCTTCCATTCCTCACTTCCCCCTCCTCCTCCTCCTCCCTTTCATTCCTCACCTCCCCTCCTTCATTCCTCACCTCCCTTCCTCCTCCTCCTCCTTCATTCCTCACCTCCCCTCCTCCTTCATTCCTCACCTCCCCCTCCTCCTCTTTCCCCTTCTCCCCCTCCCCCTCATCCTTCATTCCTCCTCCTCCTTCATTCCTCACCTCCTCCTCTCCCTAAGCCTAAGGAGGTTCACTTCCCCGCCATAAATCCGGGCGAAGCGGCTGGCACGGAACCGGGTGACAGGCGCGGGCGTGGTGGGCGTGCGGGCGGGGCTTTCCGAAGGGCGGGCGCGGGCGTGGTGGGCGTGCGGGCGTGGGCGTTCATCCGTCAGATCGGCTTCGATAGGATCTTATTTTCCTCTTACTCTCTTTTCATTTTTTTTTCTTTCTCGTTCTTAATTTCTTTTTTTTCTCTCTCTCTTTCTGCCCCTTTCTCTCTCTTTTTTCTCTCTCTTGTCACTGTATCTCTTTCCCTCTCTCCCTCCCCCTCCCCCTCCCCCTTCCCTTCTCCCTCTCCTGGAGTAGCCCCCCGGGACGGAGACAGCAGGAAATTGGTCTTGTATGAGGCGTAAAGAAGTAAGCCGGGGGTCCCTTGGGGGGGGGGGGAGGGGCTTGGGAGATGCAGGAGGAGGAGGGAGAGGGAGGGAGGGGGGGGGAGGTGCGTTCCGTGCAGGGCCGTTGTTGGCCTGAGTTGGGAAGGGGGGGGAGGGGGGGAGGGGGGGAATGCCTCGGAAGGGAAACGCTTAGAGGAAAAGGAGGTGTTTGGGCAGCTTGTTTCCCTTAGATTTACGTTTGGCGGTTTGGCGTTTGTTTATATATATATATATGTACGAAATCCCTTTCTCACGACCCATTTCTTCCCCTCCAGGTGCAGCTGACGATCCGCACGCTGCCGGAGCTGCCCGCCGGCGCCAAGTACCAGTGCGTGTGGGGGTCGGCGCCGCCCGCGGACGCCCTGGTCACGGCCACGGGCCTGACCTGCATGACGCCCGCGCGCGCGTTCCGGCCGCCACCGCATCCCGCCGCACCACGACCACGTGCTGGTGCCGCTGGCCGTGCGCTCCAGCGAGACCAACAAGGACTTCGTGTCGCGCAACTTCGCCTTCTACGACTGCAGCCGCCACAACACCTGCGGCAGCTGCGTCAGGAGCGACTGGGCCTGCAACTGGTGCGTCTACGAGAACACGTGCACGCACAACGCGTCCACGTGCAGCGGTAACGTCGTGTCTGGGGAAAATGTAAGCATCCTGCAGCTGCTGAGAGAGGTGTGTGGGCCGGGGTGACGTGCATGGCCAAGGGCGCTCTCTCGCCGCCTCTAATTCGCTAACACTCGCCTTCGCCACGCTGCGCCGCTGGCCGTAGCTCGTAGCTCCTCCGCACTCCGCCCGCCGGCCGCTCGGCCCGGGCGCCCTCCCACCAGCCATCACGTAGGCACTAACACTTAGACTTAACACCCGAGTCGTAGCTTCTCCGCGGCAATAAACAGCTTCTCTCTCAAGTCTTTCTCTCACTCTACAATCTCCGCAAACACTCGCGGGACTCGCGGTGCCGCGCCGACGGGGGCGCCGCCGCAGCTTCCTGTAGGCTCTCCTGAGGAACGCCTGTACCTCTTTGGCTCTCTTAGGCTTGGCGCCGATCCCGGGGCCGACTCTGGCGCCAGGAGGCTCCCTTGCGCTTCTCTGCTTCCTCTGCGCTGCCTTCGGCTTCCGCGAAAGCTCTCTCGAAGCTTCTCCTTTGCTGTATCTGACGAAGGCCTTGCTTTCATTTCGTTCAGCAACCGATTTCGTTTCATTTTGGCTCGAGTGTGAGCGGGTCCTTGAGTGGAGCGAGTGTGGTATGTGTGGTGACCGCATAAGGGCGACTGTTGCATGCACCGTAGAGGGTATGAGCCTTCCGTTCTGTCTTGGTTGTGGCTGGACTAGACTGCTGTAGATGTAGGCTTAACTAATCTCCCTTTTGTTTTTACTTCAAACTGACATGACATTTGGCGATACCCACGTGCCGAAGGGCGTCCCGTTTAACCGCTTTGGATTTCCACCTCAGAACCCCGCCCAGCTCGCCTCGCACGGCTCCGGCTTCTGCCCGCGCTTCTGGCAGGAGCAGACGCCGCTGCTGGCGGCCGACGGCGCCAAGAGCGAGCTGCAGCTGCTGGTGGAGAACCTGCCGGTGCCGCGCGTGGGCCAGCTCGGCTTCCAGTGCGTGGTGAGCATCGAGGGCGCCACCATGCTGGTGGGCGCGCGCGTCATGGGCGCCGCGGACGAGGACGACGGCAGCATCACGCCGACCACGACCGCCACCAGCAGCCACCAGTACCACCGCCGCGTGCAGCGCGTGGTGTGCGAGCCCACGGTGTACCGCTACGAGTCTGGCGAGGGCGAGTACGAGGCCCGCGTCACGCTGGTGTGGAACCGCGACCACGTGGTGGACGCGCGCCCGCTCACGCTCTACAAGTGCGGCGTGCTGGGCGCCCACCGCGGCCACCACGACTGCTCGCTCTGCGTCACGCGCCACCCGCGCTACCGCTGCACCTGGTGCGGCGCCGCCTGCAGGTACGCGCCGCACTGCCCCTCGCTCACGGGCGTGGCCGCGGCGTCGTCGGCGGGCGTGGCGGCGAGACCCACGATGTTCGGAGGGCGCGTGGACGCGAACGACGCCCGCCTGGCCCAGTGCCCCACGCCCAGGATTGACGTGGTAAGTAGCCCTCACCCTTTGGCCCTTGCGAAACGCGACGTGGGCGGCGTGGGCGGGGCTAGCCACGCCCACGCCACGCCTCCGTTGTGAATGTGTTTTGATAATAATCCCTTTGCTTTAGGACAATGATCTCCTTCGGGGTATTTGCCCCTTCGAGTTTTCTTCCTTTTCCTGTCACGATATCCTCGTCGGGCGCTTCGCTTGTCGTCCCTCTCTCCCTCGCCAGTCCTCTTGGATGTCGAGCGCTCCCCTTCCCCGGAAAGAGGAGAGAGAGGGACAAGAAGAAGAAGGAGTAAAGACGAGACCAAAAAAAGGACCTGATGAAATTTTGATGAAGGAGGGGAAGAAGACGAAGACGACGACGCTCGCGAAGACGTGGCCGCCGTTTTTTATGGCGTCGCTCGAGGGGGAGACTGATATATTTTTTTTCTTTTTTTTTTTTTTTTTACCATAATTATAATTTTCTTGGAACGTAGGGGAGCAATTAAACGCGGTACACACTTCCCTCTTGCGAGCGTCTTGGCTTTCCTTGCGGGGAGATCTTGAGGCGTGGAAGGGGGGAGAGGGGAGGGGGGAGGTATGGGAGGGGGGAGAAGGTAGGGAGAATCTTTTATTTTTTTGTATATTTTATTTCTTTCGCATTTTTATTCTTATTATGCCACTTCTTTTGATTCCTCATCTCCTCTTCCTCTCCTCCTCTCTCCCTCGTTCCTCCATCCTTCCCTCCCTCGTTCCTCCATCCTTTCCTGACTCCCTCCCTCCTTCCCTCCCTCCCTCCCTCCCTCCCTCAGTCGTCGAGCGCGGAGTCGTCTCGTAGTCGTAAATAAGAAAGAAGAGAGAAAGTTTCAAGTTTTCAAATCTGTCCCTCAGCTCCCCTTTATCTCCCTTCCCCCTCTACCACCCCTCCTTCTTACACCTCCCCTCCCCCTCCTCTACCCTTCTCCCCCTCCTTATCCTTCCTTTCCCCTTCTTCCCCCTCCTCCTCTCCCTTCCTCTTCCCCTCTCCCCCTCCTCTTCCCCTCCCCCTCCTCTCCTCCTCCCCATTACTTAATTCTGAAGTTTAATACGACAGAGAGAAGAAAGCATGGGGAGTTTTCCCCCCTTCTCCCTCTCTTAAGATCTACGCTTGCTTGCTCTCCTTATGTTGTTTATCCCTTGCTTGCTCTTTCTTTTTTTAATCCCCTGTTTTCCTCTTTCTATCACTTTCTCTTTCTATACCTTTTTCTCTCCCACACCTCCTTCCATACCTCTTTCCCTCCCTTCTCCACTCTCTCCTTTCCCTCCCTCTCTTCCCTCCTCTCCTCCTTCCCTCTCTCTCCCTTTCCCCCTCCTCCCTCCCTCCCCCCTCCCTCCCTTCTCCCCTCCTCTCCCCCACTTCCCTCCCTCCCTTCCCTCCCTCTCTTTCCCTCTCTTCCTCTCCCCTCCCTCTCCCCTCTCCCTCCCTCCCTCTCTTCCCCCTCCTTCCCCCTCCCTCCCTCCCTCCCCCACTTCCTCCCTCCTTCCCTCCCCTCCTCCCTCCTTCCCTCCTTCTTCCCCTCCCTCCCTCCCCCCACTTCTCTCCCTCCCTCCCTCCCTCCCCTCCCCCACTTCCCTCCCTCCCTCCCTCCCTCCCTCCTTTTCCCCCACTTCCCTCCCTCCCTCCCTCCCCCACTTCCCTCCTTACGGCAGATTCGCCATAAATCTCGAAAGGAACGTCTGGTATAAGCGGGAGAGACAGAACCCGCTTGGCGTGGTGTGGCACAGTGTCATGGAAATGCTCTGGGCCTGTTCTTTTCCTCTGTCTCTCTCTCTTCTCTTCTCTCTCCTCTCTCTCTCTTTCTCTCTGTCTTCCTTTCTCTCTTTCTTTCTTTCTTTCTCTCTCTCTTTTTTCTTTCTTTCTTTCTTTCTTTCATTCTTTCTCTTTCTCTTTCTCTTTCTCTTTCTCTCTCTCTCTCTCTCTCTCTCTCTCTCTCTCTCTCTCTCTCTCTCTCTCTCTCCCTCTCCCTCTCCCTCTCCCTCTCCCCTCCTCCTCCTCTCTCTCCTCCCTCCCTCTCTCTCTCCTCTCCTCTCCTCCCTCTCCTCCCTCTCCCTCTCCCTCTCCTCTCCTCTCCTCTCCTCTCCTCTCCTCTCCCCTCCTCTCCCCTCTCCCCTCTCTTCTCTTACTCTTCTTCTTCTTCTTCTTCTTCTGTGTGTTTATATTTCTATTTATATGTATTTCCTTTAATTTATTCAAGTTCTCGGATCTGTTATGTAGAGATTTATGGAGAGATTTAGGGCTCCGATATGTCTCCGTCTTCGAGTGTATTCAGATGTCCTTCCAGTCTGGGCGGCGGGAGTTTGATGGGCCAATAAACAGTGATATCCGGGCGTATCCGAGTCGTCTGTGGCTCGACTCTCTTGATTCGACTCGCCGACGAGGTTCTCCGATTTTCCGTCTCGACTCACCCAGCTC